>NC_056730.1:464888638-465193638 GCF_019279795.1 Protopterus annectens
CATCCAGACAGTGTAATTTTTGTTCAGACCTATTTGAGTACTCCGGGAAAAAGACAGGGAGGTCAATGCACTGGTTTAGATTAGATGTTGAAACCACCTTAGGCAAAAAGGATGGGTTAGTTCGTAAGGAAACTCTGTCCTTATAGAACACAAGGTAAGGAGAACGACAACTGAGTGCTTGAAGTTCTGAAATTCTTCTAGCTGATGTGATAGCCACCAGAAAGAGAGTTTTCCATGATAATAACTTTAAGGAACATGAAGCTGCAGGTTCGAAAGGGGAAAGAATCAAAGAAGCAAGAACTAAATTTAGGTCCCAAGGAGAAGGAGGATTTCTTACAGGAGGTCTGAGCAGAAAAACTCCTTTCAAAAAGGCTTTGCAGAGTTTGTGGGACATTAGGGCGGATTCAGAAATACCCACATGGAAATTAGAAATAGCTGCCAATTGAACCTTAAGAGTAGATGGAGATGAACCTGCATGGAAGAGTTCAGCAAGAAAATCGAGGACTAGTTGGATGGAAGCGGTGAAAGGATCTATGTCCTTTCCTTGTGCCCAATATGAAAATCGTTTCCACTTACTCAAATAAATCTTTCGAGTGGAAGATTTATGGGAAGCTATCAAAATATCTCTAACAGAGTGAGATAATTGAGGAAGCCTGGCTACGGTTGGAAGTGGAGGAACCAAGCAGTGAGGTTCAGAGAGGGCAGGGAGCGATGAAACTGACCCGACTGATGGATCAAAAGATCTGGAACTAGGTCCAGATTCCACGGTCGCTCCAAAAGAAATCGATGCAGAAAGGGGAACCACACTTGTCGAGGCCAGTAAGGAGCAATGAGGATCAATGAGGCCTTCTGAGCGATAGCTTTCTGTATTACTTGAGAGATCAGTGGGAAAGGAGGAAATGCATACAGAAGTCCCCGGGGCCAAACTTGGACTAGCGCGTCCCTGCTGGGTTGGCCTGGTAAAGGGAATAGAGTGAAGTATTCTCTGCACTTGCTGTTTTGGGGAGTAGCAAAAAGATTGCAGCAAGGCTGACCCCACTTGAGAAAAATCTCTCTCACTACAGAGTCTTTCAGAGACCACTCGTGAGGCATGAGAATAGCTCTGCTCAACTTGTCCGCAATGTAATTGGACTTCCCAGGGATGTGCGTTGCTATCAGAAAACGCTGAGAAGAAATCGCCCATTGCCACAGTCTGAGTGCTTCTCGACACAGGGGGTATGATCTGGTTCCGCCTTGTTTGTTGATGTACCACACTACAGACATATTGTCTGTCTGGATTGCAATCGTTCCCAAGGGAAGAGAGTGTTGAAGGGCTTGCAACGCTAAAAGCACTGCTCTCATCTCCAGAACATTTATGTGCAAGTGGCATTCGTTTGGTTGCCATGTGCCCTGGACTGTCTTGCCCTGATAATGCCCCCCCCACCCGATCAGGGAGGCATCCGTTGTCAGAGTAGCAACCGGAGGAGGTGGAACAAATGGTCTCCCCAACAGGAGCTGGGGGGAAGACATCCACCACATGAGATGCTTTTGCACGCTTGCGTGATCATAATGGTGTGAGACATTGGAAGTTCCTGGTATGACCATTGAGAAAAGAGCATCCACTGAAGGATCCGCATGTGGTATCTGGCCAATGGAAGGAGGGTATGGCGCTGCCATGATTCCCAACACCTTTAGAACTAACCTGGCTTTGGCTCTGTTGTTGTTGAGAAGTAGTGATACCAATTTTGAATGTCTGATATCCTTTGGTTCGTTAGTGTTGCAGACATGTTTACAGTATCTAATTTTGCGCCTATGTAGGTAATAGTGCGACAAGGCGACAAAACAGACTTTTCGCAATTTATTGAGATACCCAGTTTTGACAGGCGAAAAGTGTAATCTCTGGCCATCAGAAGGAGATGCTTGGTGGGAGCTGTGAGGAGCCAGTCGTCCAAATATGGAAACACCTGGAATCCTTGTCGTCTCAGGTGAGAAGCTACCACTGCCATGCATTTGGTAAACACCGGGGCAGTGGTGAGACCAAAGGGCAGGGCCCTGAATTGAAAATGACTGGTTCCCAGCCTGAAGCGGAGGAATCTTCTGGAGCGCCTGTTCATTTTATGTGATAGTACGCGTCCTGAAGGTCTATAGAGCACATCCAGTTTCCTTTTCCCAACAGGGGAAGAATGGATTGCAGCGTGACCATCCGAAATCTTGTTTTCTTGACCGATCTGTTCAAGATACTGAGATCCAAAATTGGTCTCCAGTCCCCTGTTTTCTTTGGAACTAAAAAGAACCTTGAGTAGATTCCGGATCCTAGTTGGTCTGCTGGCACTGGCTGAATAGCTCTTTTGCAACCAGTTTTGAAATTTCCAAAGCTGCTATATCCCTTTGAGCGGTGGAACATCTGGAAGGGATTTTTGACTGACTTGGAGAACGAAGAAAGGGAATAGAATAACCTTCGAAATGATGGACTGTACCCATTTGTCTTGTGTCAAGGATAGCCAGGCTTCTGGGTACAGTGACAATCTTCCCCCGACTGCCTCCGAAGATGGGCAGTTGGGCAACACCTCAGGGATGCTGAAAGGGCTTATCGGAAGACGTTTCTCGATTGCCCTGGTCCTGCGGACCCCTCTGCCTCTAGGCGGCGTCTACCATTGTTGTTCCCCCTCTGCCTCTGGCGGGGAACCGACTCTGTCGTCAGGCGAAGTCCCTTGAGATTGTTTACGGAACCACATCTTTCCCCCTTCTGGCCTTTGGGGTAAGGCCTAGAAGGAGTGGAAAACGGACTCCGACGGCAGAAAGGGTCTTGCCATCCGTCTCGCACCTAGTCAGGGTTTCTTTCACTTGTGGACCAAAAGGGATGATCCATCAAAAGGGAGTTTGTGAAAGACGTCTTGAAAGGTTCCGCAAAATTGCATAGCCGCATCCAGGCGTGCCTACGTAAGGCTACCCTGTTCCAGCGGCTCTGCTCGCTCCATCGGCCGCATAAGAGGAGGCGCATGGAGGAGTTGGAAATAGAATTAAGGATAGCCAGCTGCGTGTTCATTTTTCTTGAAACCCGCAGCTGTAGGGTCCTTAAGCATTTCACTCGCTTCTTTGATCAAGTCCCTTTGAAGACGAGTGAAATGGCACAGGTAATTCAGCGAAAGCATAGTAAATGTCGCTGAGGAGAACATCCGCTTCCCGTACCTATCCATGGACCTAGATTCCTTGTTAGGTGGATGGACAGGCACTGAAGGATCAGCCAGTTCCTTCTTTGTGGCGGCAGCTACCACCATAGCATCCACAGAGACTCCTTTTGATAAAAATTCCTTGTCTGTTGGAGCTGTGATGAATTTGGAGGGTCTCCTGGGAGTGGGGTCCACTGAATCAGGAGCCGTCCATGCCTTTTTAGCAACCACCTGCATGAGCGAGTCGAAAGGAGGGGACACCCAGGAGGTGGAAGGACGAGAGCCAAACGCCTCAAGATACACAGATTCGTCCTCCGAAGGGTTGAGGGCTGGCCAATTTCCCCTCTGTTTAAGGATCTCCAGAATGTCTGCAAAAGAGACATCTTCAGAAGGGGAACGGGGGGAACCCTCAGAATCATCCAGATCTGTGTCGGACGTGATAGACTCAGGTGAGTCAATGTGCTTCCTCTTGCACTTCCTCTTCCGAGGGGGCTCTTCTGCCAAATCAGGAGAGGCCTCGGAAGAGGATGAAATCCCCACAGGGGGCTCCTGAGGAGTTGGCTCTCTGCGGTCCGGGATGAGGGAGTGAGTCGACTTACCCTGAGGCAGCATAGAGGGAGGGGCTGACGGAGCCGACTGTGGAGTAGAGCCAGGCTCTAACACACTCCGCATGACCTCGAAAGCACCCCTGTCAGGCAGAGCCAGAGGTCCCCGCTCCGAGGAGCTAAAGACCCCCCTCGGCACCGACAGTGATGGCTCCGAGGCCGATGTCGGAGCCGAACTCACCAGCGCCGAAGCACCGAGAGGGAGAGGGGTCGGACAAGGGTCCGATGCCACTCACCCCTCGAGCCGACGAGGAAGTCCGGCGCCGAGATTCCTCCATGGAAGAAAAGCGGAGCCGGCAGCGGGCCGAAGACAATTGTCTCGGCTCGAGGTGACCACAGTCTCGGTTCCGACACGACCCGGCTCGAGCTCAAGAGAGTCGAAGGAGGGAGGAGTTGATGGACCGGGACAGGCACCGACTGATGAGTCGGGCTCTGAAGCATCTGGGCTAGTGCCTCAGACTTGAGTAGTCGACTCACCACCCTCTGAAGGTCATGATCAGACAACCTCGATGACCTAGAGGAATGAGACCTTTGGCTCCGTTCAGACAGCAGGGGAGAACCTGGAGCCGAATGAACGGAGCCAAGAGAAGGTGACCTAGACCTCTTTCTGGTTGTCGGCTCCGAAGATCTTGTCGGAGCCGACACGGGTACCTCGATAACCTCGGCTCCGGCGAGCCGAGGAGCCACAGAAACTGTGGACTGAGTCTTATCGGCTCCAGCGGAGCCGATAAAGGCAAAGGTTGAACAACCTGAGGTCTCGGCTCAGAAGCCGGGCCGAGACCTCGATGCCTTGGAGGGCTTCCTGTTGAGACAGACAGGGAATCCTCAGGCTTCAACAAGCCTCTCAAAATGAGCTTGTTTTTCTTTCCTGCAGGACCCTGGGGCTGAAGCCATGGCAGACAGCACAGGAGTCCTGCAGGTGCAAACCCAGACAATAGACACAAGAAGTGTGAGCGTCTGTCAGAGACATTTTCTGACAGCACGCATCACACTTCTTGAATCCGGAGACCTTTGCTTCTTTAGACATAGCCTAACTGGTGAACACAAACACACACTCAAACACACCAGTTATACCCTGTCAAAAACACAATTATAGTAAAAGTATACTAAAAAAAGTACAATAAGCAGTAGTACACTACACAAACACTCCCTAGGGAAGGGAAGGCCTAAGGCCCAAGGGAAGAACTAAAAGTTCTTTTGACAAGAAACGGGAAGAAAATAGGTTCGGGGATAGAGTTTAATAAACTACACTAACTTAGGAATAATTAAACTAAAAAAGGGGAAACAAGAGTAACTTTTTATAGAAAAAGTTAAAACTTACCAGGAACCGGTAGAATAACCAACCTCGAAGCTGTAGCGGCAAACGAGATCTGAGGTAACTCTCGCCTAGCATTGTGGGATATAAGGGGAGCCTCGAGCCGGTGGAACCAACTCTCGAGCTTTAGAGTGGCCGAGTCGGAGCCGAGGTCGGCTCCGAACCCATCCAGCAAGAATGAAGGCGAGATAGACAACTTAACATTCAAAGTTTCCCCCTGAGACTCAACAGAAACTTCAGCCGGATCCACCTGCTCCACTGTAGTTTCTGCAGGACCGGCATCCGAAACGGACGAATCAACCTGTCTAGGTTTCAAGGATTTGTCTTTGCGCTTCTTCGTGGAAGCGGGCGTCGGAGGATCCGACGGCATATTATAATTACACCGCTTACCAAAGACTAACCTAGCACAATCTAACCTTCTTTTTATAGTGCGCTTATTAAACCTAGCACAAAACAGACACCCGACTACGTTGTCTGGTCCCACACAAGGAATGCAAAGAGAGTGATAATCCCTATGCGGTATCTGTTTCCCACAAGAAATACAATTATTCACTTTTCTGACATCCGAATTAACTGAGGCAAGAAAAACAAAATATTCCCCAACGGGGTACTTAGCCCAACTTGGTTTCGGTCTGAAACTCAGAATACGAAAATTTCAGAACGCCGAACGGCACTTGCAATGCTGCTTCTGCATCGGACCATGCGGCAAAAAAGACTGAGGATATGACGTTGGTCATGCGCTTTTATACCCTGACGCTCTGATGTCAGATCTGAGTGCCCATGACCGACGTCAGCCTAATACTTTGGTATTCGGGCCGACCGAGGACAGCGGACTACCCATATGTAAGGACTGCAGCAATGTGAGATGAAGAACATCGGTGCAAGCTCCAGGCATGACTTCCAGTAATCTAGAGGAAAGTTAAAGACAACTGCACATAGACTTGGTTAAAATAAATGAAACACTGATGGAGTATATCAACTGAAACAACTAATGGCTGGAAGAAATGGAAGAAGCCTTAAACAGATATTCAGATGAGGTGATAAAACTGCAAAATCAGAGGTCAAAATAAAGAAAAGTATGGCTGAATATGAGACTGCCCAAGAAGAGATGTTAAAAAAAACAGTACGGAAAACCTGAGATTTTCAGCTGTATCAGAGAAGCTGGAAGGAACACTCTGTATTAATTTTAGGAAAGCACAAATAAACAACTGGACCGGTATTCCACAGCAGGAGTTGTTAATTGAAAGGGCACATTGTGATGCTTCAAACCTGGCTATGAGAAAGCAACTTAGAACTTTAATAGTAAAGATGTAATCCGATCAGCAAAAGGAGGTGATTGTAACAAACCTGTCACAGAAGGACAGAGTACTAAACATGGAAGACAGCAGAGTGTTTGTGCAGAATGATTATGCAATGTACACCAAGCAGAAGAGGATCAAATTTATTCCACTATTAGGGAATGTCAAGATGCAGGAGTGAGATTCAAACTGCTGTACCCAGCTATCTTCAAAATATTCTTCCCAGGAGGGACAAAATAATTTTTTGATGACGTACATGCTAAGGAGGAAATAAAAAAGTCTGCCCAGCAAAACGTGAGCTGTGAAACAGAAGGAGATTCTGCTTCTTGTTCTTCAGGTAATAAGGAGAACACAGAGACTGTGCCACTGAAACCTTTTCAATGTTTCAAAGGAAAATAATGGACAGAAGGAAGGGACCATTAGAGTTCACTAGAAGAATCAAGTGTATGTTGGAAACGAAGCAGAGACAGGATTTGGGAGATGAAGATGAACAGGAATACAACCAGTAAACTGGAAATTGCTAAATGTGGGTTTACAAAGCAAAAATTATATTTGTGAAATATGACAAACAAGAAAATCTGGAAATGTTGGACTTTTTTGGACTTTGCTGGACTTGTGGGGGACTCTGAACCACATATCCTACTTCATGTCATTAATGTTCTGAAAAATACTTGGGGAGGGGGAAGAGGAGGGAGAAAGTTAACTGTAAGTAAGACAAATCTTTTTATTAACAGTACTAACTTTATAGTGCACAATTTTCTTTGCATATTATAAAGTAAAGTTTTTTCAGTTGTAGTTTCTCAGTCATTTTTAAATGTGATGGGGATATTACTGTAAACAGGTGCTCCTGCTTTTTGTTTCTAGCAAATAAATGTATGCTTCATAGCAATTCTGTATCTCGTCCTCATGTCTTCATGGAGGCAATCTGATAAAGAGAAACTGGCTAGGATATAATATTCTCTGAAAGCATTCAAGTGTTTTCCCACATGGGAGAGCTATAAAGATATGACAAAATCTGGCAGCACTTAGTAGAAGCACAGGCTGCACCACAAATCCTAGCTTGAATAACCTTACTTTTAGGTTAACTCAAGTTTGTGAGTGTAGCTGTCAGTATGGGACATTTTATTTTCTATTAGGATAGTAAAACTCAATATTTAAAGATGTACATAGTTTTTGTGTTAGTATTAAATTATTAGGTTTGGGGGGGTTGGGGTGCTTTTTTTGAGGGTTGTCAATAAAACAAAAAGTTTTGTAAGATGTGACATAAGCTAAAATGGACATGACAAGAAACAACTAAACTATATAAAAGTTCAACCTGCCAAACAGTGTATGCATGTAACACAAAAGCTAGAACTAGACATGTAACAAAAAGCTGTTATACATAAAAGGTGGGAATAATAACTTTTTAATACAATGATGTTTTCTGTAATGTCTTTAAATGCTAATGGTCTCACAAATAAATACAAAAAAGAAAGAATAGTGAACTATATTAAAAATGTACAGTGCAAATAGCTATGTTACAGGAGACACACTTGGAAAGACGTGAACATATGAATTTGATAAAGAAAGGTTTTCAGGATGGTTACTCAGCAAAATACCTGGGACAAAGAAAAAGAAGAGTACTTACATTAATTGCAAGAGCTGCTCCAATAGTCAAAGAAGAGGATAAAAAATATAATAATAGTAGATTTGTAGTACTAGTACTAAAGGGCTACTGGCAAGGGAGGAGGATTATACTGGCATTTATTTATATTCCACCTAAAACTGCTATAATGGAGCTTAAGAAAACCCTGTGAGAAAAAAAATCAACTTTTGGAAAGGAATATTACTTATAAGTGGAGAGTAGAATTTGATTTGCAACTGTGAATATGTGTCGGGGGGCCCTTAAGGGAAAGTATAACAAAACAGGATAGACTTTTGAAAAAAAAATGCATGAAAATATTTGGCATGATAGGTGTTTGGAGTAAATTTGCACATTATTCCCCAAGGTACACAACTTGAGCAAGGCTAGACACACTTTACATTTCACAGGAACATGTGCATTTCATTGAAGGTGTTGATATGCACTCAATAACTATTTCAGATCATGTGACAATAATAACTAAAATAAAAACAGTGTAATGAAATAAAAATGAGGCAATGACAGTTTCCCACCTATCTGTTGAAAAGCGAGGAATTTAAGGAATGGGTAGTGAAAATTATTCAGAGGCTATTAGAGAAGGTAAAAATTTATTTTAAAAATATAGCTAGGGAGTGGGATAAAATTAAAGTGGAGTTTAAAAATAGGGTGGAAACAAAATAAAGGGCGATATTGTTAAGAATTAAGAAGAATTATTTAGAGGGAGTGAAAAAATGTTAAAGTATTGCAGAACAGAGGGAATCTCAGAGAACAACAAGAGGAGCAACTGTAGAATGCTAAACAGAAAATAAGGGATTACCTTGATAATGTGAATGAGTTTAGAAGGACTGCTGTTAAGCAACTGTTTTTTGATAATAACTCTACAGCACAGAAACTTTTAGCACAACTTGGGCAAAAGAAAGTGAAAATGGTTGTTGCCAAACTTAGGGAGCCTATAACAAAGATAACAAAGAGATCCTTTAGAGGTATTAGAACTATTTTGGAAAGGCTATGAAAATCTGTATAAAGCAGATAAATATGGAAATCAAGAAAAGGGTACAAATGTAAATGTTTATGGAAGAATTACATATGCTAAAGTTAGAAGTAGATGAGGCTCAATTACTAATAGGACAGCAGGAGATGAGATAAAAATGTTGATATATAGCCAAGCCACAGGAAAATATCCAGGAATAGATGGGATTCCTGTGGAAGTCGGGAAGCTAGGAAGGAAAAAACTGATAAAGATCAGGAAGGTTTTGCTTAACAATATTTTAAGAGGAAGAGAAATACCAATATCCTGAAAGAAAGCAGTGGTCACTGTAATACTAAAGAGGGTAAAGATCAATCAGCTCCAGCTGGGTCTATATTACATGATCGAATTCGAAAGCAAAAAACAGCAAACGGACAATTTAACGCAGGGAAAGATTTTGTTTGGTCATTTGCTGGATTTTGTCATTTTATCCACTGTGGAGTGATCTCGGAGTTGGCATGTTTAGTTAGGGGGGTTTGGGGTGGGCACAGCCCCCACTTAGTTTGGCTGTAAAGTTATTTTTTTTTTGTGGCCAACGGTAACGTTTCCCGACTGCATTCGCTATTTTGCAGTTCAATATTACAAGGTCGATGTTTAGGTGTTCGATCACCTAATCATTCGATCACGACAAGTTACTGTTTGTCGTTTTTGCATTAAAGTTACCTGTAACACATTGCATTTAAGTTACCTGGCACTTGCTCACTAAAGCAATTATATAAGTCAGCACTAAAAAATTAAAAGCACTACACCCTCACAAACTCCCCTTGAGTACCTTGTTCCCCATTGGCCCTTTTTTCAATTATAAAGGAATTCCCAATACTATTCTAGCATGTCCAAAGGTCAGTTGTCAATCTCCTCTCTGGTCCAGCTGGTGAATCTTGGAATCTTGAGGCAATGTTACAACTGCCTCATGTACACAGACAACCCTCTCCTCCTCCCAACAAATTCCAACACATGTGAGAGATGCAACCATATAGCCAAACTGGAGGCTAAGCTCTCTCAACTCAGCACTGGCGTAACCAGTCAGGAGGAGAAGGAAACCACACTCACTACAATTCCAGTCTCACATAGACCTACCACGACAGCAAACCAAACACATAAACACACAAAAACATACTCGAAGGCTCTAAATAAAAATCTGCCTAAGCAGCAGAGACCTCCAAAGCAGACACCCAAGCAACCGCTACCCCAAAACAAAACACGTGCAACACATAGCTCACAAAGCCAGTGTGCTGAACAGTCACAGCCCTTAAGGCTAAATAACACATCTGATACACTTGTAATAGGTAACTCTATCATCAGGCACACTGACGTCCCGCTCACCAGGCTGAACAAGGAGAAGGTCACAGTGAGCTGCCTGACGGGCGCTAGGATCCGCTGCATAACACAAGCACTCAGGTCACTCCAAGGCAAGTACAAATATGACTCGGTCATTGTCCATGCTGGTGTGAATGACCTGAGACGTACCTCCCTGGACTACATGAAAAGAGACATAGAGGAGCTCTCTGAGCATGTAGCCCAGGCCGGTATGACCCTGACCTTGAGTAGCATCTTACCCTCACCAAGAATGATGCCACAATATGAAGACAAGATGATCAATTTCAACAATTGGCTTAAGTATTGGTGTTATTCAAAGGGGATCCAATGCCTGTCAGCCTGGGATGACATGCTCGGCAAGCCACAATGCTTCTCTAGGGACGGCTTGCACCTGTCACCCCTGGGCTTTCGGATATTGGCAAAGGCTCTTGCTACCCCCATAGTGCCTTTTTTAGGCAAGGCTCAAAAGACATACCCACCTCCATAGGTATCACAAGGGATAAGAAACTAAGAGTAATGCTACTCAATGCCAGAAGTCTAAACCTCAAGATGCATGCACTCGAAACTCTCCTTAGCTTGGAGAACATCGATATCTGTGCAGTAACAGAAACCTGGTTTAAGGCTCCCGAGAGCACCCCAGCACTACCAGGTTATACCTCATACCATGCTTTTCGGCCCCAAAACTTGGACCGAACCACAAAAGGATGGGGAGTATCAATATTCGTCAAAGATACCCACACCTCCAGGTTGGTGGCACAGCACGAAGCATCAGAGACTATCCATGTGCAACTAACAGTGGGTAAAACTGCCTTCCAGTTTATAGCCTGCTACAGACCACACTCCCAAACCCAGGAACCCCACTCGGCCTTCCTGAGAACACTGGAAAATATGAAGGTCTCTCCAAACACCATTATATTGGGCGACTTCAACTACCCAAACATAGACTGGGAGCATTACTCTAGCTCCAACACCCTAGCCCAAAGGTTCCTAGAATTTATAAGCTGAAATGCTATGGAACAACTTGCTACCACTCCCACAAGAGGGGAAAACATACTGGACCTGATCATCACCAACATGGGGACTCTATGCTCCAGACCAGAAGTGTATCCCTCACTGGTAAGATCAGACCATAAACTAATCTCACTGGATATTCACATCCCGACCCCACCCCCCTGCCCAGAAAACCACAGTGAAAAACTTCTCCAAAGCAAATTTCACACTCCTCAAAACTGAGGTGGAATCCTTCAAAACCCCCGGGCCTGTGGAAAATACGGCCCAGAATCCTTTATAAACGCATTCTATGAACACCTTCAGGAATGCATGGATCATGCAATCCCAAATAAAACCAAGACCCAATACTCCAAAGGCAGACGCCCTGTCTGGTGGACCCCAGCCATAAACAAACTATACAATAGAAGGAGGAAGCTACTACATGATAGAGCAAAATTCCAAAAAGGGAAGGCATCTCTGATAAGTATTAGCAAAAAACTACGGGCACTCATAAAATCGTCTAAGGCCAGCTTCGAGAGAAAAATTGCACATGACACTAAGGATAATCACAAGGCTTTCTTTAGTTATGTTAGGAACCTGGGTGGGAATTCCCAGATATGCTCAGAATTAGTCCAAAATGACAAAAACACACCGAACCCACAGACATTGCCAACATCCTAGCTGACAGGTTCAGCCAAATTCTCCCTCCCCACCAAAGGGCAAATATCTATCCCAGCAGAGTGCTGCCCCTGACATCTCAGATGCTCAGGTAAGAGCCGCCTCTCCAAAGCAAAAACACAGCATCAATGGGACCAGACGGTGTCCCGGGCTGCGTCCTACATGAACTCCAAGAAGAGCTAAACCCAAACATAAAACTACTGTTCAATCTCAGCCATACTACAGGATATGTACCCAAAGAGTGGCGTACAGCAACAGTGGTCCCTCTCCACAAAGGTGGGTTGCCTCAACGGATCCTGGAAACTATCGCCCCATAAGTCTGACTAGCTTGGTCTGCAAAGCTATGGAAAGGATCATCATGGACCTCATAAATAAAGATATTGGGGACCTACAGACACTGGATCCTACCCAGTTCGGCTTTGTTAAGGACAGATCCTGCCTCTTAAACCTGGTCAATTTCTTTGAAACAGTCACCAAGGCCATTGACGAGGGGAAGGTAGTCCACACAGCCTACATGGACCTCGCAAAAGCCTTCAATACAATACCCCACTCGGGCATTATAGATAAGCTCACCAGCTTAAATATAAACCCCTATGTCACTAGATGGGTTGCAAACTGGCTCAAGGACAGAACCCACATGGTTAGAATTGCTGGAGCCATGTCAGACTCCAAACCAGTTACAAGTGGCATCCCACAAGGCTCAGTCCTGGGACCTCTCTTGTTCGGTATATATTTCTCGGAGGTACAGGCCAACACGGAAGGACTGTGGCTGACCAAGTTCGCAGATGACTGCAAACTGGGCACCATAATAGACTCTCCAGACGACACAAGCATCCTCCAAAAGGGCCTCACAGAAAGAGACAACTGGTGCCAGAGCCATGGCCTCAAGCTAAACGCCAAAAAGTGTATAGTCATCCCCTTTGGCAAAAACAAAGTGCCCACAAATTACCACATAGGTGGTAATCCATTAAGTACAGAAGACGTAATTAGGGACCTGGGGACCCAAGTTGATAGCAATCTCTCATTTGACAACCACATGGCCAAAGTGGTTAGAAAAACATTTTATACAGCCCACCTAATCATGAGGGGATTCACATCTAGATCAGGGGAGGTCATCATGCCTCTTTACTCATCCCTCATCAGGCCCATAATTGAGTACAATGCCCCTTTTGGGATGTACCTTACCAGACACCCGCAGCAACTAGAAAGACCCCAAAAGTACCTCACCAAGAGGATCAAAGGGCTCAAACAGATGCCATATGCTGCCCGGTTAAAGAAACTCCAGCTCTACTCAGTGGCATACCGCCTGCTCAGAGGCGATCTGTGCCTGACGTATAAAGTCATGTACAACCCGGAATTAATGGACATGCTGCACCACAGAAAATCCAAATCCCATCGAGCTACGCGCTCGAGAGACTTGAACCTCAGCACTGAAATAAATAGGACATGCTGGAGGGACAGATTCATAACCCAGAGGCTCCCTTCACTCTGGAATAAAATCCCAGTCCAGGTTAGGCAGAGTCCCTCATTGACTCTCTTCAAGAGGAATCTTGATGAGTGGATGGGAGATCGTAGGTTTACCCCGGGTATCATTTCTGTGTCACTGTTAGACAGAGGCACAGTATACTAACCTCAAAAAAGGGCACAGCAAAATTAATTTAAAATGGGTGGCGAAAGCCAAACACACTCTGGCTAGGCTTACAAATGCCATAGGGCAGATAGTCTAGTATGAACCTATGAACCTACAAACCTATAATATAGACCTGCTCCAGCTTCATACAGGCCCATTTCAATATTAAACCATGATTATAAAGTGTTTATGTCTCTAATGGGTAAAAAAAGGCAAAAGTGATGCCAACATTGATAATTATGGATCAATCTGGTTTTGTGAAGGGAAGGTAAATATCTGACAACATTAACAGAACACTGATGATCCACAGGGAAGGAGAATTTAAGAAAATATCACTGCTGTTGGTTGGCCTTGATGCACATAAAGCATTTGACAGAGTAAATTGCGACTTTATTAGCAGGCCAATGGAAACATTTACGTTCCCTGATAAAATTATAAAGTTGATTAGGAGGATACATGAGGGATTGGAGGGGAAAATTAAAGTGAGTGGGTTCCTCTCTGAGAATTTCCACTTGAGCAGAGGAACCAGGCAGGGGTGTTCTTTTTCTCCTTTGTTATTCGCATTATACTTAGAACCACTGGCAAAGAAAATAAGGGACTGAGAAATTTAAGGATATAATTAATATGGTAGTCAAGACAAGCTGACTTTATTTGCAGCTTATATTATTTTATACCTGATAAAACCAGAAAAGAACATTACGGTATTATGGAACATTTTGAGACAGTTTAAAATCTTTTCGGGATATAAAATTAATGAAGCAAAAACAAAGGCAATAGCAGTAAATTATGTACCCACACATGAACTGCTTCAGCAATATCCATATTTATGGGGACATGATAAAATGAATTTAGGAGTAAGGATTAAAATTACTCTGATGTGGCAGCTAAGGATATGTGGGAAAAGACTAAACAAAGGATAATACAAAAACTGAGAAACTGGAAGTTCTGTTATATGGATATGGGTAGTCAGATACAAGCAGTTAAAATGTTTTTTAGTCCCTTAAGTCTTTAACACAAGTCAGGCACATTTTTTATCAACCAGACAAGTTGTGCATAGCAATTAATAAAGAGCTGAAGGATTTTATCTGGTAGGGGGAAGGCAGCAAGATTCAAGTGGGATAAGCTGATTCTTCCACTAGAACAAGGCGGACTGGGATTACCCGATTTGAAGAGGTATTTCACAGCTACACAGTTAAGGCTCCTATTACACAGCACAAGCAGAAACAAAAGTAGAAAGGGATGATGATGAAACGGGGGGGGGGGGGGGTAATCACACAGAATATTATATTCATAAAGTAGCAGAAAGTATTCTAAGAACTAAGCCCAAGCGGGGAATGGAGAAAGGAGATTCTGCTGATAGGAATGACTGCAATTAGGGATACAGACAATAGGAGTCTGGAATTTATTGGACAAAACTGGCAAAGAACCAAGGTACTGGGAGCAAATAACTAGAGAGGGAAAAGTAACAGAATGGGAAGATGCCAATAATTTATATGGACTGCAAGTTAGAGATTACCTTCCCTATCAGTGATTAATATCAGAGTATAGGCAAACAGAAAGAAATATGATGGTCCTAAACAAAAGACCAGCACTGGTAGAGTTTTTAGTAAAATGTAGAACAGAAGCTGCCATTAAAAAAGGAATAATTAGTACAGCATATAAAATTTTGCACATTAACTATAAGAATCAATCAGAGAAGATTAGAAAGGATTGGGAAGAGAAATTGTATAAGCAATTCACACAGAAACAATGGGGGATAAATGTATGTCTCCAAAATATGCAACTAAATCTAGCACATTTAGGAGTTTTGCTTGGAAATATCTACATAGGTATTTTTATAGCCCAAGCAAACCCCAGAGAATTTTTTCTCAGGTAGACAGTAAATGTTGGAGGTGTGATGGGGAAGAAAGAGGTAACCGGGAACATATTTTCTGGGAGTATAGTGAGTTGGTAGACTTTAAAGATTCCCTGCACGCTACTCAATCGGAGATACTGGGTGAGCAAATTGGTGTAACTAGGGAAAATATTTTTCTGAGCTATGATACAATATCGGAATTGCCTAGATATAGTAAGGCCTTGCTGAGTCCAATTATGGTGGCTGCCAAAAAAAAAAAAAAAAACAATTACTAGAAAATGGAAAACAAGTCTAAACCAACTGTACCAGAAGTAGTGACTATAGTTAAGAGAGATAAAACAACAGGAATTGGGATCTTTAGTAAACAGTAGGAGCAAATTACATAGGAAAAATGGGAATTGTGGGAACAATACATACAGGAGAGGAATGAGGTTTAAAAGAAGACAGAATATGAACGGGCGATGTAATTAATGTCCGACTGACAATTATTGGGTAGATTATTATTGATGCATAATGCTTGCAACTAGAATTATGTCAATATGGTTTGTGATATAAAATACTTGCGACTGAGACTGTGTTGATATGGTTTGTTTTCATTTATATACATGTATGATTGCCTGTGTCATAACTGATAATTTAATAAAAATGTTTCTTGTTTAAAAAAAAGTTAGATGTAAAGGAGGCTCAACACAAGACAGGAAAAGATGAGACCAAATTGGTGACATATAAACAATATGCAGGAAAGTCTTCGGGAAGAGATGGTATTCATGTGAAAGTCTAGAAGTTAGGAGGGAAGAAAGTAATAGAGCTCTAGAAGATTTTGTTTAGCAAAACTTTAAAAGGAGGGGAAGCACCAACATCATGGAAGAAAGCTGTAGTGGCTACACTACCTAAAGATGGCAAAGACCCATCAAACCCAGCTTCATATAGACACATTTCAATTTTAAACCATGACTATAAAGTGTTTATGTCTATACTAGCTAAAAGATAGCAAAGGCACTGACAAAATTGATAGATATGGATCAATGTGGGTTTGTAGATGGCAGGCAAACATTTAACAACATTAACACAACAATGATAACCCAGACAGAAGCAGAATGTAAGAAAATACCACTGCTGTTGATGAGTCTTGATGCTGAGAAAGCATTTGACAGAGTAACCTGGGATTCTATGAGTAGGGCAATGGAAGCATTGGCAAACCCGGATACAATAATAAGATTAATAGGTTCATAGGTAGGTACTAGGCTATCTGCCTGAAGGCATTTATAAGCCTAGCCAGAATGTGTTGGCTTTCGTCACCCCCTTAGATTAGTTCCCTCTGCCTCTGTCCAGCAGAGCCACTGAAGTGATCCCCGGGATAAACTTTCTGTTTCCCATCCACTCGTCAAGGTTTCACTTGAAGAGTGTTAGCGAGGATCTCTGCCTAATGTAGATTGGAATCTTGTTCCAAAGCATGAAAAGTCTCTGAGACAGGAATCTATCCCTCTAGCACGTCCTATTTATTGCTGTGGTGAGGTTTAGATCCCTAGAGTGTGTGGCTCGAGGGGATATGGTTTTCTTAGGTGGAGCATGTCCATCAATTCTGGGTTGGACATGGCCTTGTATGTCAGGCATAGATCATCTCTGAGTAGGTGGTATGCAGCCAAGTACAGCTGGAGTTTCTTCAGTCGAGCTGCATAGGGCATCTGTTTGAGGCCAGTGATCCTCTTGGTGAGGTACTTATGTGGTCTTTCCAGCTGTTGCAGGCGTCTTGTAAGGTACATCCCAAATGGGGCATTGTACTCTATGACAGATCTGATGAGTGATGAGTAGAGGGGCACAATGCCCTCCTTTGATCTGAATGCGAACCCTTTTGTGATTAGGTGGGCCACATATAAGGATTTTCTAACCACTTTGGCAATGTGATTATCAAAGGAGAGATTACTATCTACTTGGGTCCCCAGATCCATTATTACATCTTCCGTATTTAGGGGACTACCACCTATGTGGTAGTTTGTGGGTACTTTGTTTTTTCCAAAGGGGATGACTATGCACTTTTTGGCATTTAGCTTGAGGCCATGATTTTGACACCAGGTATCCGTCTCAGTGAGACCCTTTTGGAGGATGTCTGTCAGATGGCGAGTCAGTTATAGCCCCTAGTCTGCAGTTGTCTGCGAACTTGGTCAGCCATAGTCCTCCTATGCTTGCCTGTACCTCTGAGAATTATATGCCGAACAGGAGGGGTCCTAGGGCTGAGCCCTGGGGGATGCCACTTGTAACTGGTTTAGAGTCGGACCTAGCTCCCGTAACTCTCACCATGTGGATTCTGTCCATGAACCAGTTGGCAACCCATCTTGTGATGTAGGGGTTCATGTTCAGGCTGGTGAGCTTGTCTATAATACCAGAATGGGGAATGGTGTCGAAAACCTTTGCGAGGTCTAGGTAGGCTGTGTGTACCACCTTTCCCTCGTCTATAGCCTTGGTAACTGTCTCAAAGAAGTCCACCAGGTTTAGGAGGCATGATCTGCCCTTAACAAAGCCGAACTGGGGAGGGTCCAGTGTTTGGAGGTTCCCAGTGTCGCTGTTAATGAGTTCTATGATGATGCGCTCCATAGCCTTTTAGACCAAGCTAGTCAGGCTTATAGGGCAATAGTTCCCGGGGTCTGTTGTGGCTCCACCTTTGTGGAGTGGAATAATCGTTGCTGTGTGCCACTCAATGAGTATGTAGCCTGTGGAAAGGCTGAGTATGAACAGTGTGTTTAGGTGAGAGGTTAGTTTGTCTTTGAGCTTGTGTAGGACGCAGCCTGGGACATCGTCCGGTCCCACTGATGCTGTGTTTTTGGCTTTGGAGATGGCTGTTTTAAGCTGAGTGTCTGTGATTTCAGGGGCTCTATATTCTTCTGGTATGGTTATGGGTCCTTTTGGGGGTGAGAGAGGGGTGAAGTTTGCACTGAACCTGTCTGCCAGGATGTTGGCAATATCGGTCGGTTCAGTGTATTTTGTGCCATTCTGCACTAACTCTGAGCAGATCTGAGCATTGCCACTTAGATTCTTGACATAGCTAAAGAATGCCTTGTGGTTATCTTTGGAGTTTTTGGCAATTTTTTCTTTCGAGGCTCGCCCTGGATGATTTTATCAGGGATCGTAGTTTCTTGCTGGTACTGATCGGAGATGTCTTCCCTTCTTGGGATTTTACTCTTTTCTGTACTAATTTCCTCCTTCTATTGTAAAGTTTGTTTATGGCAGGGGTCCACCAGACTGGTTTCCTTTTCTTGGAAGAGTGAGTCTTGGTTTTGCTTGGGATAGCACGATCCATGCATTCTTGTAGGTGCCCATAGAATGCATTAGTAAAGGATTTTGCAGCTTGGACAGCGTCATCCTTTAGCATGGGGGCATTGAAACTTTCCACCTCGGTCTTAAGTAAAGTGAAGTTTGCTTTTGAAATGTTTTTCATGGTGGTTTCCTTGTCCGGGGTGGGGGCGGAATGTGGATATCCAAAGTGATTTGTTTATTGCAGATCTAACCAGCGAGGGGTTGACCTCCGGTGTGGAACATGTTGGTGATGACCAGGTCCAATATGTTGTTACCTCTGGTGGGAGTGTTGACCAGTTGATCCAGGGCGTTTGAGTTTATAAATTCTAGGAAATGTTGGGCAAGGGAGTTAGTACTTGAGTAGTCGTCCCAGTTAATGTTTGGGTAATTGAAATTACCCAATATTAGAGTGTTTGGTAGGACCTTTATGTTTCCCAGTGTTGGATGACATATGAGGGATCAAAGGCAAAAATTAATTTGGGAGGGCTCCTCTCTGACAAGATGAGTCTGAACAGAAGAACCAGGCAGGGGCATCCTCTTTCCCTGTGTTATTTGTTTTATATTTAGAGAAAATAAAAGACTCAGAAATTCAAGGCTATTGGTATAGTAATAAAGAAAAGTTGGCTTAATTTACAAACAATATTGTTCTGTACTTGATAAACCCAAAAAAGGACATCTCAGTATATTTTCGGGATATAACATTAATGAAGATAAAACAAAGGTTATAGATGTAAATTATGTACCCACATACGAACTGGTTCAACAATACCCATACTTATGAGGACATGATAAAATGAAGTATTTAGCAGTATGGATAAAAATGATTCTGTTATGGCAGCTAAGGATATGTGAGAAGAGACTAAACAAAAGATAATACAAAAACTGAGAGACTGGAAGCTCTTCTTTATGGATACAGATAACAAGACACAAGCAGTTAAAATATTTTTAGTCCCTTTAGTTTTAGTTTTATATACAGGTCAGGCATATTTTTATCAACCAAAGGAGAAGTTGCGAATAATAATTAATAAAGAGTTAAAGGAATTTATCTGGGAGTGGAAGAGGGCAGGGGATTAAGTGAGATAAGTTGATTCTTCTAACAGAGCGAGGTGGTTTAGGATTACCTGATCTGAAGGGATATTTTACAGCCACATAGTTAAGACTCATAACACAAGCAGGAAGCTGAAATTGAAAGTGAAAGGGATGATGATGAAATGGGAGAAATTTAAGAAATAGGGAGAGAGTGGGATTCTGGATGCAGAGTAATACTAGCCATACAGAATATTATATTCATAAGACACCAGAAAGTACTCCAAGAACTAAGCCAACATGAGAATGGAAAAAGGAGGTTTTGCTGATAGGGATGACTGTAATTAGGGGTATAGAGAATAGGCAAGGGGGGGGGGGCTGAAATTTACTGGAGATAACTGGCAAAGAAACCAAGCTATTTGGAACAAACAACTAGAGTGGGAAAGGTAATGCAGTGGGATAAGGCCAAGAAGATGATTGGACTGCAGGCTAGAGACTGCCTTCCTTACCAGGGATTGGTATCAGAGCATAGGCAAAGAGAAAGGGACAGCAGAATCCTAAGTGAAACACCTGCTCTAGTAGAGATTTTAGCTGAACACAAAACAGAAGCTGATGTTAAAAAAGGATGATTATTAAGGTATATAAAATGCATGGAGACATGTGTGAATGGGCGTACCTTCGTTGAAGGTTGTGCGTCAGGGCTGGTAACTCGGCACGTAAAAATCAACTACCAATCATTAGCAGACCGGAGTTCCACTTTGGCGACCCCTAACCGGGAAAAGCTGAACGACACAACAACAATATTAAGGTATATAAAATATTGCATTATTACCTACAAGAATCGATCACAGGTTAGAAAAGATTAGGAAGAGACACTGGAAAATGAATTTAATGGAGAACAATGGGAGGACATATGTATGGCTCCCAAGTTTGCAATAAAGTCTAGAAAGTTTAGGACTTCTGCGTAGGAGTGTTTGCATATGTATTTTTATACCTCGAGCAGACTTCAAATAACTTTTCTCAGGAAGATAGCAATTGCTGGAGGTAAGATGGAGAACAGGTAACTGGGAGCACTGGCAGATTTCAAAAATTCCCTCCAGACTACTCTGTCAGAAATACTGGGTGAGCAAATGGCTATAACTAAAGAATAGAATCTTTTGAGCTGGGGCACGGGATCTGAATGTCGAGACATAGTAAGGCCTTGTTACGTTTCATTCTTTTGGCTCAAAAAAAAAAGCAATTGCTAGAAAATGGAAATCTAAGTCTAATCCAATTATATCTAAAGTACTGAATATCACAAGAGAGATAAAAGAACTGGAAGAGGGATCTTTAGAAAAGGGAAGGAACGAATTACATAGAAATAAATGGAAATGTAACAAAACATGGAGAATAATATTCAGGAAGAGGAAGAGGCATGAGGTTTAAGGGAAGGCAGGAATTCAGCAGATTACATTAGGCTGGACTGATAACATTTATAAAGGAAGAAAAGATATGTAATGTGTAACGTATGTTAAAGGAAAAAATTATTAACATGGTTTGTTTTCTTTTCATTTAATGTACGTTTGCCTGTGTCTTATACAAAAATTTATTAAAGGTTTTAAATAAAGACATTTCTTCTAATATTAACAAAACTGTCAGTATTCTAAAGAAAATAAAAACAGATCAAAATATTTAAAAAGGCAATCTTTTCTGTGTGGAAGGTTTCCCCTATGTGGACTTATCTGCCAGAAATGAAGTGCGTAGTGAATTGCTGCTCCTGTGAAGCTTCAAGAGCTGCTTTTCCATAAGGTAACAAGAAAGTGCTGAGGATTTCTTCACTCTGACTGCTGATTTCCCTCCTCCTGGCTGTCAGATCAGCAGTCATAGTGAAGGTGGGAGTTGAAGCCAAAGTTTTGCAATGCTGGCCTGTTGTTGTGTCATGGGCAGGAAACAATCCATATAGCCAACAGGCTATTGCAGCAGTGAGAAGGACTGAACATTGCCAGTGCAAGAGTACTTAAAAAATAGGAATGAACGCAGAACAATGTATTTAAAACTACTTCCTGACAATCCTAGAACATATCAATGTTGGCTCAACATTTGAAGCAATAAAGGTTTTAAAGAATGAAAAATAAAATCAGGAATTATGAGCATGATTCTTTTGAAGTGGACTCAGAAAAAATGATGAATGCAATGGTAAATTATTATTACAACAGTCTATACAGAAAAATGTAGAAGCTGAGAGTAGCACACAGGAAACTATAAAATATTTACATTTCTCTTAGTTAACAGATGAATAAAGAAGAATATTAACATCAAAAATGAAAGGAACTGAAATTAAATAAACAATGCGAAACCAGAACATTGGGAAAAATCCTAGAACTGACAGAATTCCAACAGATGTGTGAAAAAAAGAAGAAACAGGAAATAAACTCTGATTAGTACTTTTTAACACCATTTTGTACTGGATGGGATATGCCCTTGAACTGAATCAACACAATAATGGTAATTATATCAAAAGAAAGGAAGATTCGCTTGCTCCAGGGTCACACTGACCAATTCTGATTCTGAACTATGACTGAAGTGTTTATTGTTATTTTTGGAAAAAAGAATGACAGATGTTACCAAGAATAACAGACCTGGATCGGTATGTGTTTTGATCATAGGAAGTTACTAGGCTATTGGCTCTGAGGCCCTTACAAGCCTAGCCAAGAATTTAGCCCATGATCTGACAAGTCAGCACCCGATACCCCTATCCAGCAGGGACACAGGTGAAATCCTAGGGGTGTATTTTCTGTTCCCCATCCAGTTATCCTGGTTGCACTTAAAAAGATTAATGAGGTACTCTGCTTGATGTGGAGCGGGAGTCTATACCACAGAAGGGAGAGTCTCTGGGACACAAATCTGCCCCACCAACAAGTCCTACTGATATCACAGACCAGGTTGAGTTTGCGCATGTGGGTTACTCAAGTGAAGCTTGACTTGCGAATAAGCAGCAGTCCCATCAAGGCAGGATCTGAGATTGTTTTGTATGCTAGACAGAGGTCACCTCTGAGGAGTCTGTATGATACTGAGTAGAGGGACAGGGCCTTTAGCCTATCTGTATAGGGTAGATGTTTGAGGCCCTGGATTCTCCTGGTGAGGAACCTCTGTGGTCTCTCCAGCTGCTGCATGTTCTTTGTGAGATACATGCCAAAAGGGGCATGAATAATGGGTCTTATAAGGAAAGAATACAGGGATGTTATGACCACCTTGTCCCTGAATGAGATACCCTTGCTAATAAGGTGGGCCATATAGAAAGCTTTCCGTACAATGGAGACAATATGGTGGCCAAAAGTTAGTTTGCTACAAAACAGGGTGCCCAGGTCCCTCACAACTCATTCCGGGCTTAGGACCTTGTTATTAATGTGATAATTTGTGGGGACGTCACTCTCCCCAAAGGGGATGATGATGCATTTTTTGGCATTCAGTCTGAGGCCATGTTTCTGGCACCAGTCGTTTGTTTGGGTGAGACCCTCTTAGAGGATGTCCACATCACTAGGGGAATTGATGACAGCTCCCAGCTTGCAGTCATCTGCAAACTTGGTCAGCCATAGCCCACTGGTTTTGGCCTGCTCCTCAGAAAAGTATATCCCAAACAGCAAAGGCCCCAAGACCGATCCCTGAGGTACACTGCTTATTACGGGTCAACTGCTTGAGGTGGCTTCCCCTATTTTGACTAGGTGGGTTCTGTCAGTGAGCCAGTTTGCTACCCATCTGTTACATACAGATTGATGCCTAGTTGAGAGAGTTTATCTACTATACCTGAGTGGGGAATAGTATCAAAGGCTTTGGCCAGGTCAAGGTAGGTGGAGTGCACCATCCTCCCCTTTTCCATGGCTTTGGTGACTGTCTCAAAGAAGTCAACCAAATTTAACAGGCATGACCTCCCCTTGACAAAACCAAACTTTGTGGGACTGAGTGTTTGGAGGTTGCCAATGTCCTTGTTAATGAGGTCCATGATAATCCGCTCCATGGCCCTGCAGATCAGGCTAGTTAGGCTGATGGGTCTATAATTTCCTGGCTCGGTGGGCGCTCCACCTTTGTGCAAAGGGATGATAGTGGCTGTCCTCCACTCGGCTGGAACGAAGCCGGTAATCAGGCTTTGGTTGAATAGGGTGCCTAATGGTGCTGCAAGATCCTGCCTGAGTTCATGCAGGATGCAGCCTGGGATGTTATCGGGTCCCATGGAGGCTGTATTTTTTGCCTTTGAGGGGCAGTGATGATTTGCTCCCTAGAGATAAGGGGAGGGGGCAGGTGCTGGGGATGTCCTGATTTGCTGATGGGGGGACAGAGGGGTGAAGTTTTCACTGAACCTGTCTGCCAGTAGCTTGGTTATACTTATGGCATTTATGTATGGTGTCCTTGACCACCAGTTCTGAGCAGATATGGGTGTTTCCCTTGAGATTGTGGAGATATGTGAAGAAAGCCTTGTGACTGTCTTTAGTAGATGTGGCCAGTTTGGACTTGAGGTTTGCTTTGGAGGATTTCACTAGTGTTCTTATTTGCTTGTTCAGGCTAGGGAGAGATTGCTCACAATTAGGCACCTGCTCCTTCTTGGTCATGGACAGCAAAACATTAACAAAACTCTTATAATTCAAAAGGATACACTGGACAATAATAATATAGTGATAATATGTCTGGCTGCAGAAAATGTGTTTGACAAAATGGGTTTAGAATCTATCGAGATCTTTTGAGACATTTAGTTTCCACTAGCATGGGCAACATTAACATTTAATATCTACACACAAGCTTAAGCTGGAGTACAATGTGATAGTGAGCTGAATAAAGAATTTACTTTTATAAAAGAAACTACGCATGGATGTCTGCCTTCACCATTACTCTTTGCTTTGTATTTACAACCATTAGTCAGAGACATAAAACAATAAAATATAAAAGAAATGGAGATATACTAATGAGCAAACAGACCTTATTGCAGGGAACATAATATATTATGTTACCAGTATGGAGTATGACATAAAAACATTTGCTAAGCCAAAATATTTTCTAGAATAATAGCTTATAAAAATGAAACGAAAAGAAAAAAATAAAAGTCTTGGATTATGTCCCAACACATGACTTGGTACTTCACCTTTTTGTTACGTCATGACAAGATGAGACTGAGAAGTTGCTTGAAATGGGGTGTTGGGTAAACCACCAAAGAAATGTGGAAAAAAATTACTGAAAAAGATTATCTTATATAACTATGGAAATAATTTATGAACATCAGCAATAAGGTTACTCGTGGGGATCAACAAAATGTAAACAATTAAGATGTTTTTGATCCCACTGATTCTTTATATAGGATATGCTTATATGCATTAATCCACAGATTACATATGGAAGAATACAAAAAAGGAAATTAAGTAGTTTTTCGGGATACCAAACAGAAAGAACACAATAGGAAAAATTAATATTGATAAAGCAACAGGGTGGTTTTAGGACTTCCAGCATATTATAAGGCCATGCAGCTTAAAATGATATATTTGACTCTGGAATCAGAATATATGCCCATATGGAAGCACATGAGAGGCATTGTGCCCGACAAGGCAAAGACAGGATCACAACTCGGAATTTAAGCGTATTCCGGAAAGAAATATAAAGAGCATTATGCATAGCCTTACATATATATATATATATATATATATATATATATATATATATATATACATACATACATAAAATTATCAATCTGGTCTTCACTTTAAAGGAAATCCTTGGAAAATATAATTAATATCAACAGGTTATACCATACATAGTAAAAAAAAAAAAAGACAAAAGAAAATGTAATTAGCATTAGGAAAAGAATAAAAAATGACATAGATTTTGGGAGCAGAAAATAAAACCAGATGAAGCTAGACAAACTTTTGGGTTATCAAAATCAGATCAACTTCAATATGCAGAGGCTGGATTGTAAATTTGTTACACCACAAACAGCAGATTTTATAACTAAGGCTAGAACAGAAATGACAGATAGAAAAAGAACAATAAGTAGAACACAAAGAGCAATACTAGATTTGAGAAGGCAATACAGTATACAATTAAAAAAGGCATGAAGTAAATTATTAAATAAGAATATTACAGATGATCAGTGCAAGAAAATGTGTCTTATCCCTAGAAGTGCAACATAACTGATAAAATTTTGAATTTTTGTATGGAAATGTTCGCACAAATATGTTTATACCCCAACAAGGCTTGAAAAAAATATTCCCACAGACAAGAGATACATCTCAGAAATGTGATGGTTCAGAATTCGGTTCTTGGGAGCATTTATTTGTTTGTAACTGTATGGAGTTGCTTCAGCATAAAAATTAATGGATCTATATTAGTTCACTGAAAGTGTATTTCAGCAAACTCCCTAATCATTGACCCCTATTCAGTGAAAATCACTTCAGTGATTTGCTGAATTTACCAAGGGCAATGAAATACTTGCCACACAGTACAACGGACAAACATCTCACTAAATCGAACTCACACAAGTGAGGGGCTTTGCCCCCAACACTCCTCTAACTATATATACCAACTCCAAAATCGCACTACAGTGGAGAAAAGGGCAAAGTTGTGTAGTTGGCCAACTACTTCTTTGCCCTTGGTAAATTCAGCGAATCGGGGAAGCGATATTTGCTGATTAGGGGCCGATGATTAGGTGTTTGCTGAAATACACTTTCTGCAAACTAATATAGATCCAAATGAATTGAACATTATGCCAAGTTTTATACTTGTAAGAAAATTCAATCTCGATATACAGATGTTTTTGATGAACTGGTGTAAAATAACATAATGAGATGAAAGCATTGCTAACTTTACATGTGATAGTGACTAAGAAAGCCAAAAAGTAGTTATTTAAGTAAATGTATCCTAACAGTAGATGTTCTAATACATCACCACTGTATTACCTTAAGCTATGTGGGGGTATTATCCCCCTGCAATCAATGAACTTTACAAAGTTTTGGTCACCTTCCACACACTCCAACTTTCAGGAGCTCATGCAGTGCTTCAAAAAAAACGACAGCTGGAGAAAAAAACTCTTCAAAGCATTTTTATTTTTGCCCAGGAGGGAGGCATGAGCCCTGAAGAACCATAGTGCAAAACAACAAAACAGTTAACTATATGGTAAAGTCCATAATGTGACAACACCAAAATAACCCAAGTAAAAATGGGGGCTAGAGGAAAGAGAGGCTACTGCAACAGTGATTAGAAAATCCACTGTTAAGGTAAGTTTACTTTACACAACTGTACAATATTAGATACATAGATCACCACTGCAGTAGCCAAAGCTGCATGGGTAGACTGCCATAGCTTAGAAGAGAAGGAAAAAGGGCGGAGGCCAATAACTGAGGTTTCAAGATCCTCCAGGTAATGGTCCAAGCAATGCCTGCTCTAGACCTGGAAACTAATCCAGTTTGTAGTGCTTTGCAAAACCATGTACTGAGGACACAGTTGCTGCTTCTAGAATAGTTCTAGAGTCCTCCCCTTTCTACAAAGTCAAGGAAGAAGACAGTTCACTTGTAAAATGAGCTGCACCCCTGCTTGGAAGTGGCTTACTGTGACTGAGTATTACAAAAACAATAGCATGAGGCAACCATCTTGATACAGTCTGCTTAGACACAGGTTGTTCTTTCCTTTTATCTTCAAAGGAGACAACTGTTCTACTTTCCTAGAAAGTCAAGTTTTGGGGCATAAAGTTAAGGTCTGTTTTCAAAGAAATCCTGTTGTTGTTGTTGTTGTTGTGTCTTTCGGCTTTTCCCGGTTAGGGGTCGCCACAGCGGAACTCCGGTCCGCTAATGATTGGTAGTTGATTTTTACGTGCCGAGTTACCAGCCCTGACGCCCAACCTTCAATGACGGTACTGTCAAAGAAATCCTGTCCTTGTGAAAAAAATAGGTAAGGTTCACTCACCATAAGAGTATGCAACTCAGATACTCTCCGAGCAGTTATCAGACCAATGAACAAAACAGTCTTCCACGTTAAGAATCAGAAATTAGCTGGATGAGCTAGTTCAAATGGAGTCTGATTAATTTTTTTCAAGCACAGAGCTTCCAAGGAGGACCATAAGTGGACAAGTATGTAACACCCTTTTCAAAAGCTGTTTAGCCTGAACATAATTAGAAAAGAGGATCTAAGGCACACAAGCAGAAACAGCTACAACTTTACCTTGATAGGAGAGTACAACTGTCCACTGAAAAGTAGCTCACACAAATAATCAAGAACCAGAGGCAAAAGGGCCCAAGGAGGATCCCAGTTCTTTGGCAATAAATAGGAAATCTTTTCCAACTGCACATATTTGATTTTCTAGTAACAGGTTTTCTCAACTCCTTAAGTACCTGCTGCATGTCCTCAGAAAAAGGTGCCTAAAAAGTATCAAAATTCTATCAACCAGGCAGTTAGTTGATGAGTTTGTAGACTGGGTTGTATCAAACCTCCATCTGTGTATGAGTAAATCCAGTATGTCAGGAAGATGGCAGTAATAGCCCTAGGCCAGACTGAAAAGGGATAACCACTGTTTGCTTGGCCAGAAGGGAGTCACAACTGCAATTTTTGGAGAGTCCCTCTGAATCTTTAGAAGGATAGAAAACATGCAGTAGCATCCACATACATGGAAATGAGAAACCATCTGTCTCCCAGGCCTGTTTCCAAGGAGTCCTGGAGCAGAATTTCTTTAGTTGCCCATTCTGAAAGGAGGCAAACAGATCTACTTGAGATATTCCCCACAGATGGATCAATCCTTTGAAGATCCCAGGATGAAGATTCCCTTCATAGGGATTCTGGCATGGTTCTGCTACACTTGTCTGCAAGTTTTGCCCTGACGGAATGCACAAAGCCTGAAGATTCAAACTGAAATGAAGTGATGCACAGGGGGTAACATCTGCCTGGGATTCATTAAGACCAACAGTAATTGTACATCACTCTGAGTGAACAGAAAACACAAGCATAACGCACACCTTCTTCCTCCTACTTTTAGTTTTTCTACTGATTTTCTTGTAGCCTTAAATATTGAGGGGGGATTTATAAAGTTATCACAAAGTGCAGACTATATGTACACTTAGTGCAATCTTTCTGAGTCAATAGAAAGCAGAAATGTGGCAGTGATGTTTCTGAATAAAGATCATGTACACTTAGTGTAGGCATTAATGAATCCAGCCCCCCACACACACATTTGATTATAGTCGCATGTGCATGAGCGCACACACACACACACACACACACACACACACACACACACACACACACACACACACAAACACACACACAAACACACACACACACAGAATCAAAATGACAGGTATGTTGTCACAAAGTGAACATAAGCATAAGCATTTCACTGACACACAAGTTCCCACCCATTCCTCTATATGCTTTTCTGTCCCACAAAATTCAAAGTTTGCACCAGCAGTACACAGTTGTTCACAAAATTAGCCCTAAACACCTTAATAAACACTCTAAGCTGAAAATAACAGTCCCCGACAGGAAACTTCTAATAGAAAAAAATACTTTGTTTCTAAAAGGGAAACTACCATTTTTAGTAAAAAAAGAAAAAAAAACAGCTAAAATGCTGTTTTTCGTAAAAGGATAATCACTTCTGAGTGGAGGGGTTCATCAATGTAGACTTACCAGCTGGAGATGAGGATCTTAAGCAACTACTACTCCTGTGAAGCCCAAGAGGTGCTTCTTCCGAAAACAGCAAGAAAATACTTCACTCTGACTGCTGATTTCTCTCCACAGGACTAGCCAATCAGCAGTCAGAGAGATGAAGTGGGAGCCAGAGCTTTTTGAAGATGGCCAGTTATTGTTACTTAGGCAAGAAATAATCCATATAGTCTAACAGCTACTGCAGTGTGAATAATAAAGATAATTACTTTAGATGTGTACACCCATATATATATATATATATATATATATATATATATATATATATATATATATATATATATATATATATACACACACACACACACACACACACACACACACACACACACACACACACACACACACACACACAGGAAAAACACGGATGCTAAGAAATTCACATCAAAAGCAAAGCCTGAGAGGTGAATCTTGGCATCCATGTCAACAGCATGTAATTAAAGGTTATGATGCCGATCATAATTCTTTGTAGTGCATGGAGCTTTTTATGCTTCATGTACTACTAGTTACAAAAAAAACCACCAAACACTATCAGAAAGACAGTCTAACACAGAGTGGTATGTTTACACTCACCTTGCCATAACTGTCAACTGTCCAGATTTTAACAAAATGTTAAAAAAATGCACTTTATTTTGCTTTTGCCTCTTCTTAAAAGTACTCAATTGTATTTATTCTGTTGCATTTATTACTGCTTGGTAGTAGCCTGATTAAATTGTAACTGTTATTTTAAGCCCTTTGGTTTAAGCACTTGGGCTTCAGACCAGTTATTTTACATTAAGAAGGTCTGTGGTCTGCACAGTTATGGCAGGACAGGTAGCTTAAATCCTTCTGAGTTGGGAATTGCTGATTGAAGGCTCAGTGTCTGTTATTCTAAAAGTGTATTAGTTCTGGTTTAAGCACTTTGGCTTCAGGCCAGTTATTTTACATTAATAAGGCTTGTGGTCTGCACTCTTGTGGGAGGAGAGGCTAGATTCTGCCCTTCTGCACTGGGAATTTCTGGTTAAAGGCTTATTGTGCCTGCTTATTTGAACTGTTTCTTTCTGAAATTGGTGTACCTTGTTTGCTGTAGCAAAGACTAGATTCAGGCCTGCTGAATCTAGCTCTGTTTCTATAACTTGAGCACTAAATCAGGCCATCTTTTTGGAGAAGGTTCCCCTGCACCCTAGTGGCAGGAGTGTGCAGTTAGAACTTGTCTGATTGAAGACTGCTGGAACAGGGCTCAGTTTTGAGCTTTTTTACTGGTTGTTTAAATCAGTTTGCTCGTTTTCTATTGATATATATATATATATATATATATATATATATATATATATATATATATATATATATACATCTGCTTTTACTGTATTTGTGTTTCTTTCTACTTTATTTTGCTTTTACTGCCTGTTCTTAAAAGTACTTAATTGCATTTATTCTGCTGCATTTATTACTGCGTGTTAGCAGCCTGATTAAATTGTAACTGTTATTCTAAGCCTTTGGTTTAAGCACTTGGGATTCAGACCAGTTGTTTTACATTAAGAAGGTTTGTGGTCTGCACTGTTGTGGCAGGACAGGTAGTTTACATCCTTCTAAGGTGGGAGTTGCTGATTGAAGGCTTAGTGTCTGTTATTCTAAAAGTGTATTAGTTCTGGTTTAAGCACTTGGGCTTTGGGCCACTTATTTTACATTACGAAGGTGTGGTCTGCACTCTTGTGGGAGAAGAGGGTAGATTCTGCCCTAGTGAGCTGGGAGTTTCTGGTTAAAGGCTTATTGTGCCTGCTTATTTGAACTGTTTCTTTCTGAAATTGGTACGCCTTGTTTGCTGTAGCATAGACTAAATTTGGACCTGCTGAATATAGCTATGTTTGTATAACTTGAGCACTAATCCAGGCCATCTTTTTTTGGAGAAGGTTCCCCTGCACCCTAGTGGCAGGAGTGTGCAGTTAGAACTTGTCTGATCGAAGACTGCTGTAACGGGGCTCAGTTTTTAGCTTTTTATTGGTTAATTTGTTTAAATCAGTTTGCTCATTTGATACTGTTATATTAAAAAATAAATAAATAAAAATAAACTTTATGCATCGCCACTTAGCTAAGATTAAACTATTCCCGGCGCCATAAAGTCTGCTCTTCAAATTTTCCCGTAGAACTAGCCAGTTTTTTAGTTTTAGCACTCAAATCTGTTTCTTTGAGCTCAGCACTTGTTCAGAACTTATTGTAAGCACTAAATAAACTACAAATTACTACAGCACTCAACTTTCCTCACTTTTCTAGAGGAAAGCAGTTTTTAGTACTTAATAAATAAGCACCTATCCAGGCATATTTAAAGGTCAGCTCCCGGTGTTTTCTCCTGTCTACCTGATGAATCTGGGCATTTTGGGGCAATGCAGCAATTGCCTCATGTACACAGACAACCCTCTCTTCCTACCACCCAACACTACAACTTGTGTGAGATGCACATACATAGCCAAATTGGAAGAAAAGCTCTCTTCACCCAAGACTGGACTAGGCAGTCAAGAGGTTCATAGGTTCATAGGTTTATACTAGGCTATCTGCCCTAAGGCATTTATAAGCCTAGCCCAAATTATTGTGGCTTACGCCACCCCTTATATGAAAAAATACTGTGCCCATTAGTTTGTTGTGCCTCTGTCCAGCAGTGACCCAGAGATGATTCCCGGGGTAAACCTACGATCTCCCATCCACAGGTCTAGATTTCTCTTGAACAGAGTCAGCGAGGTGCTCTGCCTCACATGGACCGGGATTTTATTCCACAGCATAGGGAGTCTCTGAGTGATAAATCTATCCCTCCAGCACGTCCTATTTATATCCGTGCTAAGGTTTAAGTCGCTTGCTCTAGTGGTTTTGGTGGATTTGGATTTTTGAGGTGGAGCATGTCCATTAATTCCGGGTTGGACATGGCCTTGTATGTCAGGCACATGTCACCTCTGAGCAGACGGTATGCGACTGAATAGAGCTGGAGTTTCTTCAATCTGGCAGCATATGACAGATTTTGGAGTCCCTTTATCCTTTTGGTGAGGAACTTTTGGGGTCTCTCCAATTGCTGCAGATGTCGGGTGAGATACATCCCTAATGGGGCATTGTACTCGATCATTGGTCTGATAAGTGAAGAGTACAGGGGAACAACGACCTCACTAGATCTGGATGTGAATCCCTTCATGATCAGGTGGGCAATGTAGAAGGTCTTTCTAACCACTTTAGCAATGTGAGTGTCAAAAGAAAGGCCACTGTCAACCTGGGTCCCCAGGTCCCTGATAACCTCTTCTGTGCTTAGTGGATTGCCACCTATATGGTAGCTTGGGGTTACCTTGTTTTTCCCGAAGGGTATGACTATACATTTTTGGCGTTTAACTTCAGGCCATGGCTCTGGCACCAGCTATCTGTTTCCGTGAGTCCCTTCTGAAGGATATCCGTGTCCGATGCACTTTCCACTATGGCCCAGTTTGCAGTCATCTGCAAACTTTGTCAGCCAAAGTCCTCCCATGTTGGCCTGTACTTCTGAGAAGTAGATGCCAAACAATAGGGGCCAAGGACCGAGCCCTGTGGGACACCACTTGTGACCGGCTTGGAGTCTGACACAGCGCCAGCAACTCTAACCCTGTGGGTTCTGTCCTTAAGCCAGTTTGCAACCCATCTTGTGACATATGGGTTTACATTTAAGCTGGTAAGTTTTTCTACAATACCCGAGTGGGGTATTGTGTCGAAAGCCTTTGCAAGGTCAAGGTAGGCTGTATGGACTGCCTTTCCTCATCAATGGCCTTGGTGACTATTTCAAGAAGTCGACCAAGTTCAAAAGGCATGATCTTCCCTTGACAAAGCCAAACTGGGTCGGGTCCAATGTCTGCAAGTCCCCTATATCTTTGTTTATGAGCTTCATTATGATCCTCTCCATAGCTTTGCAGACTAGACTTGTTAAGCTTATGGGGCGGTAATTACCAGGGTCCGTGAGGCGCCACCTTTGTGGAGTGGGACCACAGTTGCCGTCGCCACTCCTTGGGCACGTATCCTGTGGTAAGGCTGAGATTAAACAGCTGCCTTATGTGTGGGTTTAATTCCTCATTTAGCTCGTGTAGCACACAGCCGGGGACACCATCCGTTCCCATTGATGCTGTGTTTTTAGCTTTAGAGAGAGCAGCTTTCACCTGCGCATTTGAGATGTCCGGGAGGCTACACTCGGCTGGGATAGTTATCTCTCCTTTAGGGGAGGGGGGTGAAGTTTGCACTGAACCTGTCTGCCAGTATGTTGGCAATGTCTGTGGGTTCAGTGATTTTTGTATCATTTTGGACTAATTCTGAGCATATCTGTGAGTTTCCACCCAGGTTCCTAACATAGCTGAAAAAGGCCTTATGATTGTCCTTTGAATCCATGGCAATTTTTCTCTCAAAATTGGCCTTAGTTGATTTTATGAGTGCTCGTATTTTTTACTAATAATGATCAGGGGTGACTTCCCTTTTATGGATTTTGTTCTATCATGTAATAGCTTTCTCCTCTTATTGTAAAGTTTGTTAATGGCTGGGGTCCACCAGACTGGACACTTGCCCTTTGTGGAAAGAGTCTTGGTTTTATTTGGGATTGCCTGATCCATGCAGTCCTGGAGGTGTTCATAGAAGGCATTTGTAAGGGCTTCCGCAGCTTGGGTTGTGGTTTCCTCTGACTCAGGGGCCTTGAAGGATACCACACCAGTCTTGAGTAGTGTGAAGTTTGCTTTAGAGAAGTTCTTCACTATGGTTTTTTTGTTTGGGGTGGGGGCGGGATGTGGATTTCCAGTGAGATTAGTTTATGATCAGATCTCACCAATGAGGGATATACTTCCGTGTGGAGCATTTTGTCCCCATGTTTGTGACAATGAGATCTAGTATATTTTCTCCTCTCGTGGGAACAGTGACTAGCTGTTCCATGGCATTTGAATTTATGAACTCCAGGAACCGTTGGGCTAGAAAGTTAGGGCTTGAGTAATGTTCCCAGTCTATATTCGGGTAGTTGAAGTCACCCAATATGATGGTGTTTGGAGATACATTTATACCCTCCAGTGTCTTCAGGAAGGCTGTGTGGGGTTCCTGAGTTTGAGAGGGTGGCCTGTAGCATGCTACAATTTGTAGAGCAGTTTTGCCTATTGTTAGTTGCACCTGGATGGTTTCCAAGCTTCATGCGTTGCCACCAACCTGGAGGTGTGAGTATCCTTTATGAATATGGATACACCCTCCTTTTGTGGAGTGGTCGGGGTTTTGGGGCCGGAACGCATGATATGAGGTAAAACCTAATAGTGCCGGGGTGCTCTCAGGAGCCTTGAACCAGGTTTCAGTTACAGCACAGACATCGATGTTCTCCATACTGAGAAGGGCCTCGAGTGCGTGCATTTTGAGATTTAGACTTCTGGCATTGAGCAGCATTACCCTCAATTTCTTCCCACTTTTGTTTTCTAGGGTGGTAGGTTTAGAATTTGAGCCTTGCCTAAAAAGGCACTATGGGGTGGCAAGAGCCTTAGCCAATATCCGGAATCCCAGGCGTGACAGGTGCAAGCCGTCCCTTGCGAAGCAGCGTGGCTTGTCAAGCATGTCATCCCAGGCAGACAGACACTGGATCCCCTTTGAATGACACCAGACATTAAGCCAATTGTTAAAGCTGATCATCTTGTCTCTATATTGTGGCATCATTCTTGGTGAAGGAAGGATACTGCTCAGGGTTAGGGTCATACCTGCCTGGGCTACATAATCAGAGAGCTCCTCTATGTCTCTTTTCATGCAGTCCAGGGAGGTACGCCTCAGGTCGCTCACACCAGCATGGACAATGACTGTGTCATATTTGTACTTGCTGTGGAGTGACCCGAGTGCTTGTGTTATGTGGTGGATTCTAGCGCCCGATAGGCAGCTTACTGTGACCCTCTCCTTGTTCAGCCTGGTGAGTGGGACGCCAGTGTGTCTGACTATGGAGTCACCTATGACAAGTATGTTTGGTGTTGTATTTGGCCTTAAGGGCTGTGACTGCTTTGCACACTGCTTTTGTGGTTTATGTGTTGCTTGTGGGGTGTCTTGAGGTAGCAGTTGTTTGGGTGTCTGCTTTGGAGGCCTCTGCTGTTTAGGTAAATTTTTACTCAGAGCCTCCGAGTATGTCTTTGTGTGTTTATGTGTTTGATTCAGTGGAGTGGTAGCATTATGTGAGGCTGGTTTTGTGGTGTGTGTAGTTGCCTTCTCCTCCTGTCTGGTCTTGCCAGTCCTGAGTTGAGAGAGCTCAGCCTCCAGTTTGGCTAAATAGCTGCATCTCTCGCAAGTATTTGTGTTATGTGGGAGGAGGAGAGGGTTGTCTGTGTACATGAGGCAGTTATAACATTGCCTCAAGATTCCCAGATTCACCAGCTGGACCGGAGAGGAGATTGACAACTGACCTTTGGACATGCTAGAATAATATTGGGAAATCCTTAATTGAAAACAAGGGCCAGTGGGGAGTGAGGGTGTAGTGCTTTTAATTTTAGTGCTGACTTATATAATTGCTTTAGTGAGCAAGTGCCAGGTAACTTGAGTGCAATGTGATACAAGTAACTAAATGCAAAACGACAAACAGTAACTTTCTTTCAAGTGAAACAAGGAAATAAGTACAGTAAGCAATGCAGATATCACTAGTGATCCACAGAAGCGCTGAGAAGTTGCATATTAGGTGAATTAGCTTCCAGGGAAATAACAAGCAAACAAACAACAAGTATATAAACAAAGCTAGATTCAGTAGGCCTGGATCTAGTCTATGCTAGAGCAAACAAGGTGAACCAATTTCAGTAAGATACAGTTCAAATATTCAGGCACTATAAACCTTTAACCAGAAAATTCCCAGCTCAGAAGGGCAGAGTCCAGCCTCTTCTCCCACTGCATAGATGTTGATGTTCTCCATTTTAAGGAGTGCCTTCAGTGAGTGCATTTTGAGGTTTAGACTTCTAGCATTGAGTAGCATTACCCTCAGATTTTGCTTGCTTGTACCTGTTACGGTGGTGAATTTGTCATTTGAACCTTGCCTAAAAAAAAGGGTGGCAAGAGCCTTAGCCATTATCCGGAATCCCAAGGGTGACAGGTGCAGGCCATCTCTGGCAAAGCATCGTGGTCTGTCGATCATGTCATCCCAGGCAGACAGATACTGGATCCCCTTAGAATGACACCAGAAGCTTAGCCAATTGTTGAAGTCAGTCATTTTGTCCTTGTACTATGGTATCATTCTGGGTGATGGCAGGATGAGGAGAAGGTAAACACTTGCACCACACCACACTCATCACATAGTCCCTCAAAACCTACACCACCAAAACATACACCTACATTCACAGAGGCTCTTAATAAAATTCTGCACAAGCAACAGAGAACTCCAAAGCAGAAACGCAAGCAACCTTCACCACCCAACACAACCCAAATGACACACAGCCCACAAACTCAGTGTGCCACTGAATCACAGCCCATAAGGCAGAACAACGTACCCAACACTCTAGTCATAGGTGACTCTATAGTCAAGCACACTGATCTTCCACTCACCAGGCTAAACAAGGAGAAAGTTACTGTCAGCTGCCTGTCGGGTGCCAGGATCCGCCATGTAATGCATGCACTCAGGTCACTCCACAACAAGTGCAAATAGGACTCTGTCATTGTCCATGTTGGTGTGAATGACCTGAGACATACCTCCCTGGATTACATGAAAAGAGACATGGAGGAGCTCTCCAATCTTGTAGCCCAGGCAGGTATGACCCTAGTCCTGAGTAGCATCCTGCCATCACCCAGAATGATACCATAGTACAAGGACAAAATGACTGACTTCAACAATTGGCTAAGCTTCTGGTGTCATTCTAAGGGGATCCAGTATCTGTCTGCCTGGGATGACATGATCGACAGACCACGATGCTTTGCCAGAGATGGCCTGCACCTGTCACCCTTGGGATTCCGGATAATGGCTAAGGCTCTTGCCACCTTTTTTTTTAGGCAAGGTTCAAATGACAAATTCACCACCGTAACAGGTACAAGCAAGCAAAATCTGAGGGTAATGCTACTCAATGCTAGAAGTCTAAACCTCAAAATGCACTCACTGAAGGCACTCCTTAAAATGGAGAACATCAACATCTATGCAGTGACAGAGACCTGGTTCAAGGCTCCAGAGAGCACCCATGCATTACCAGACTATATTTCATACCACACCTTTCGGCCACCTAACCTGGACTGAAACACTAAAGGTGAAGGCGTGTCTATATTCATTAAGGATATCCACACCTCCAGGCTAGTTGCTCAGCATAATGCAGCCGAGATTATCCAAGTGCAACTAACTCTGGGCAAGACCACAATCCAAATTGTAACTTGCTACAGATCCCCCACCATGCTACAGGATTCCCACTCCTCATTTCTTGATACACTGGAAAATATTAGGGTACAACCCAACACCCTAATAATGGGCGATTTCAATTACCCACCATTAACTGGGAAAACTACTCATGTACCAACTCTTTTGCTCAACGTTTTCTGGAATTCATAACTTCCAACACCTTGGATCAACTTATCCACACCCCCACCAGGGGAAGCAATATCTTAGACCTAGTCATTACCAACATGGGCGACCGATGTTCCACACCAGAGGTCAATTACTCATTGGTCAGATCTGACCACAAGCTAATCACCCCAGACATCCACATCCTGCCCCCACCCCCCATTAGGGAAACCACTGCAAAAAATTTCTCCGAAGCCAACTTCACGCTTCTTAAGACAGAAGTGGCAAACTTCACGACACCCATGCAGATGGACAATACAGGTACGACTGCTGAATCCTACACAAATGCACTTTATAAGCACTTACATGAGTGCACGATTGTGCTATCCCTAACAGAACCAAGATGCCATCCTCCAAAAAAAGGAAGCCAATCTGGTGGTCCCCTGCCATAAACAAACTCTACAACAGAAGAAACAAACTGTTGCAAAAAAGAGTAAAATCCCATGATTGGAGGAACTCCCTCATCAGCCTCAGTAAGAAGCTGAGATTCCTCATAAAATCCTCCAAAGCTAGTTACGAAAACAAAATCGCCACTGATTCTAAAGACAACCACAAAGCATTCTATAGCTATGTCAAGAATCCCAATGGCAACACTCAGATCTGCTCTGAGTTACAGCACAGAATGCAAAGTTCCTGTAATCACGGCGGCACAGGTAAAAACCACACTCTCTAAAGCCAAGAACACAGCATCTATTGGGACCTGACAACATCCCAGTTTAGGTTCTACACGAACTACAGAATGAACTGGCACCCCACCTAAGCACCATGTTCAATCATAGCCTCACCTCAGGCTTTGTGCCCACTGAATGGCGCACAGCGATGGTTATCCCACTCCACAAAGGGGGAGCCACCATGGACCCCAGGAACTACCGCCCCATTAGCCTGACGAACCTGGTCTGCAAGGCCATGGAACGTATCATCATGAAACTTATAAACAAAGACATTGGTAATCTCCAAACTCTGGACCCTACCCAGTTCTGGTTTCTAAAAGGAAGATCATGTCTCCTAAACCTGATAGACTTCTTTGAAGCAGTCACCAAAGCCGTAGACGAGGGTAAGGTGGTTCACACACTTGCCAGGGCTTTTGACACCATCCCCAACTCTGGAATTATAGATAAACTCACTAAACTATGTATAAATCCCTATGTCATAAGATGGGTTGCCAACTGGCTCACTGACAGAACCCACACTGTGAAAGTAGCAGACTCCAAATCCGACTTCAGACCAGTGACAAGTGGAGTACCACAGAGTTCAGTCCTGGGTCCTCTCCTGTTTGATATGTACTTCTCTGAAGTACATGATAACACAGAAGGTCTTTGGCTAATGAAGTTTGCAGATGACTGCTAACTAGGAGCCATAATCCAAACTCCTAACGATGTGGACATCCTACAAAAGGGCCTCACTGAGACAGATGCCTGGTGTCAAAGCCATGGCCTCAAGCTCAATGCCAAAAAGTGCATTGTCATCCGCTTTGGTAAAAACTCTGTACCCATGAACTACCACATATGTGGTAGTCTACGTAACACTGAATATTTGATAAGAGTCCTTGGGACACAGGTGGACAGTAGTCTCTCCTTTGATAATCATATCGCCACAGTAGTCAGGAAATCCTTCTACGTGGCACACCTCATCACAAAAGGTTTCTCATCCAGGAAAAAAGAGGTCATTGTTCCCCTCTACTCATCACTCATTAGACCCATTATAGAATATAATGCCCCTTTAGGTATCTACCTCACAAGACATCCACAACTGGAAAGGCCGCAGAAATACCTCACAAAGAGGATTACTGGCCTCAACCAAATGCCCTACGCAGACTGTCTCAAAAAACTCCAGCTTTACTCCATCACATATCGCCTACTCAGAGGCGATCTCTGCCTAACATACAAAGCTATGTCAAACCCAGAGCTGTTGGACATGCTCCACTTAAAGAAATCCCAATCCCACCGAGCTACACGCTCTAGGGACCTGAACCTCGCCATCAGAATAAACAGAACATGCTGGAGGGATAGATTCCTGTCCCAGAGACTTCCCATACTCTGGAACAAACTACCTATCTATATCAAACAAAGCTCCTCATTAGCACTCTTCAAGAAAAATCTTGATGACTGGATGGGAAATAGGAAATTCACCCTGGGGATTACCTCTGTGGCTCTGCTCAACAGGGGCACAGGAAAATAACTGTCTTGGGTGGCGAAAGCCAAGTTAACTTTTTAGCTAGGCTTATATACGCCCTAGGGCCAATAACCTAGTACCTACCTATGAATCTATGTTCAAATTTTTGCCTCATACGTTTGGTCTGTTCCTCATAAAATCCCTGTCTTTCAGATAAATTACTGAAAACTAAATTCATAAAATAATGACATACATTTGAGTTTCAGACTTGATATTCTTAAGAAAATGCAGGAGAACACGCATCCTGTAATTCTACATGACTAGTATGGACAGTAGGCAGAAACAAATCTGTTTTTTATTCTGCCGCTGTCTTTGCTGGTAGATTTGACTGTCTAGCACAAGACCTGACCTTAAAGGTAGGGGGTGCAAAACATTTGTTAAGGTCAGAGCTCACACTATAGTAGTGTTTAATTGATTTGTCTATTTCTGGATATCAGAGTGTAATCACCAAACTCCATACTCTACATATGTATTATACATATGTGTGTGTTCGCATATATATATATATATATATATATATATATATATATACACACACACATATATATATATATATATATATATATATATATATATATATATAGGGGAGGTCATGCCTGCTAGATTTGGTCGACTTCTTTGAGACAGTCACCAAGGCCATAGACGAGGGGAATACAGTGCACACTGCCTACCTTGACCTGGCCAAAGCCTTTGATACTATTCCCCACTCAGGTATAATAAACTCTTTCGAACAGGCATCAATCCATATGTTACCAGATGGGTAGCAAACAGGCTCACTGAAAGAACCCACCTAGTCAAACTAGGGGAAGCCACCTCAAGTAGTAGACTCATACCAAGCTGTGTACCCCAGGGATCGGACTTGGGGCCTCTGCTGTTTGGGATATATTTCTTGGAGGTGCAAGCCAAATCTAGTGGGCTACGACTGACCAAGTTTGCAGATGACTGCAAGCTGGGTGCTGTCATCAAGTCCCCTAGTGATGTGGACATCCTCCAAGAGGTTCTCACCCAAACAAATGATGGGTGCCAGAAACATGGTCTCAAACTGAATGCTAAAAAATGCATCATCAACCCTTTTGGGGAGTGTGACGTCCCCACAAATTATCACATTGATAAGAAGGTCCTAAGCACGCAATCAGTCGTGAAGGATTTGGGCACCCAGGTTGATAGCAAACTGACTTTCGACCACAATATTGCATCTGTTGTACAGAATGCTTTCTACATGGCCCACCTCATTAGTAAGGGTATCTCATCCAGGCACAAGGTGGTCATAACATCCCAGTATTCTACCCTAAGACCCATTATTGAGTACAACGACCTTTTCGGCATGCATCTCACAAAGCACATGCAGCAGCTGGTGAGACCACAGAGGTTCCTCACCTGGAGAATCCAGGGCTTCAAACATCTACCCTACACAGACAGGCTAAAAGCCCCGTCCCTATACTCAGTCTCCTACAGCCTTCTCAGAGGTGACCCCCTGTCTAGCATACAAAGCAATCTCAGACCCTGCCCTGATGGGACTACTGCATATCCGCAAGTCAAGCTCCACTCGAGTAACCCACACACGCAACCTTAACCTGGTCTGTGACATCAATAAGACTTGTTAGCAGGACAGATTTGTGTCCCAGAGACCCCCCCCCTTTTGTGGAATAGACTCCCTCTCCACGTAAAGCAAAGTACCTCATTAAACCTTTTTATGTGCAACCTGGATAACTGGCTAGGGAACAGAAAATACACCCCTGGGATTCCACCTGTGTCCCTACTGGACAGTAGCATAGGGTGCTGACTTGTTGGAACATGGGCTAAATTATTGGCTAGGCTTGTAAGGGCCTCAGCCAATAGCCTAGTAACTTCCTATGATCCTATGATACATATATATATATATATATATATATATATATATATATATATATATATATATAGTGTATACCAATTATTTATTTTATTTGTAGTCTAATGCCTTTTAGAATACTTGACATGCTCTACATTTTCCTATGTGTTTTTCAAATACTGTTATTATAATCTTTGACAAATTGCCTGGGTTGTGGCTGAAAAGAGTCCAGCACCAGATAACATACCCACTACCCTAGTGGCCTCTTTTTTGGGGAGACGCAAGGTGGTATTTATATTACTATAGAAATGTGGCCAGAGCATCGAGGAACTTCCCCTACTCCTTTCAATAGGTGCAGCGGGATCTTTCACCTCTACCTGAGCTACTAGTAATATAAGTAGATAGAACCTAGGTCTCATCCAAAGTACAAAACACTTAATAATGCAGCAAGACCCCCCCCCCCCCCCATGCTGCACTGCAGTGTCACCCATCCAATCAAATGCAATGTGAATGGAACCCACACTTTTTCTGGTCTTCCAGCACCAAAGGTAAGTGCACTACCTGTTGGGCAACCACATAAGTAAATACTTAAATGTAGAGTGAAGCACAGTTGGCTCTGGTTAATAAAATAAATGGCTTAAATATCTGTATATTGCCCATCTCATATAAATAAATAATACATAAATAGGCACACAAATAAAATTAAGGTATGTCAAGGTAAATGTCAATCACTACATACCTGACAAAGGCATACAACAGTCTAGGACATTCTCAAACTACGTCTATGTTCTATGCACATTAACGGAGAAGACTGTTAATGATTCTTAAACTTATCACACGTATAACACAATTTATGCATCTGCCCACAGCTAGTATAGTAAGTTCCATACAGGATACAAAAGGAATATTTGTGAGAAGACCCAAGTATACAAGTTGCTTCTGTGTGTTGATGACCACAGTATAGACACAACGAAGTCGCAGCCGTTTAAGCCAACTTGTACTACTAAAGTTACCAAGGCACGAAAGGAAAGCAACTGATGTTTTTTTCTAATTCACATTTTCTCTCCCACTCAGATGGCGCAAAACAATCACTTTTTCTAATTCACGTACTCGAGAGTTGCGGCTGCTATGACCATGTAATGTTGTCTCACACAGCTATAGTTTTGTTTAGTCAAAACTATAAACATTCCGCAAAAATAAATGTTTGGGAATACCCCAGGTGACTCAGCGTAACAACAGAAGAGAACACTCATATTGGCTGAAACATCGGCTCTACGCAAGAATTAATTTTGAGTTTAACAGAGGAGAAAATCGGGAAAACGCAATTATTTAGAGGTGTTGAGTCACCTTTTTAAATGAAAATCCTCTCCACCCTCGTCGCTGCCCAGCAGTGAACAGTCAATCAGGGTCTCATCACTGTCGCTGTCCAGCAACTCACCACTATCCATTTTTTCACACTTTCACCGGCAATCACCGCCCGCTTTGATGGGCTTCTTTACTTCGTTCTTTTGCAGATCATGGGTGTTGTTCAGGAATGCGACCTGGTAGCTGTGAATTTCTATTGGTTAATAATAAACATGGCGGGACAGTGAATTTACACAGTCTTTTAAGAGGGTGCTGATGTGTTGAAGAATATGGAAATACGATATAATGAAGACTACTTTGACAGTATTAAATTGCGTTTAATCAATATAGTTTGTGCTACAAAAAATAGGTCTTCCACCTTTTCAAATGCCCAAAGTGGGACATTTTGGTACAAACGTCAGATTTTGCAGACCGAAACATACCCACGGCCAGTACAAAGGATAAAACTTAACTTTTTGCCTAAATAAAAGCTTATTATTGTAGCATTTAGTTGCTTATTCTGTTTCGTATAACATTTAGGTGTTTCAGATACAGAATAACTGTTTTATGCAACTATTACTTAAAATATAGGAAATATTTTTTTCCTAAAATCTCAGGACATTTGCCATTTTAACAATTTTTTTTGCAGGACACAACTGCCCAAAGAGGGACTGTCCCTCGCAAAGTGGGGCAGGTGGTAACCCTAACAAAAAAGCGTCGATGACAGACAAAATGTAACACCACACACAACACAAATGCAATATCGGGCCAACAGCCACAAAAAACTAACCAAAACACAAACAAAAGTTGTCTTATCCAAGTGTAAAAACCCCACGTTATGTCATCAATCATGCTCAAATTCCTCATAAATTAGTGCTTGACAGAAATGACATATACACGTCTTAGTCAGGTAATAAGGTTCACTCAGCTTCATTCAACAGTTGCATTTAAGTACGAATGTACAAAAAAACTAGTCGTCAAGAAAAATATTATTTATACAGAAAAAAACTCATTGGCATTCAGTTAGGTTCGTATAACAGTCCAGAAAGCAGTGAGCCACTAGGGAGAGAGAATTCAGCTATATAATAGTATAGCATACACTATAGGGGTCAATTACATACTTTCCTCATTTCAAGATGGTCTGATTTAGGGTTGCCACGCAGTTGAGGAAGGTGGCATTGGCAAACGTGGAGACGTATTTAGCGACTAATTTATTAAAGCAAGTAGCAGTGTGTTAGTTCAGATCCCACTCCATACTCTTGTGAATACGGCAATAACAAACCTACCACAACTCTGTGCTCTCACACAAGCTTGGTAATAGCCGCATTGTATTGAAGGTGTCAGTTTGATAAAGGGCTTGATTTAAAGAAATCTACATTACGTTTTTCCTTGGAATCTTGAGACATTGCTGCGTATTACAGAAACTGAGTAGTCAAAAGCACTCAAGGAACCAAGTGGAGGTGTATTAGAAGCAGGTGTAAAATATGCCGTTGTATTATTTTGTTTTCCAATAGTTACACATAGACGTTGAGGAATACTGAGGAACAATAAAATATTGTTTATCAAAAGGATAGGGAGAAACACCACATCTTCTTAAAGGAAAGTCTATGCTTTTGGTATGAAATTAATTTTCCTCAGGAGCAGTAAAAATAGCAATGAAATAACTGCATACTAATATCTGTCACTTTTAGAGTCACTGCATGCGGACTTTGGCTGCAGCAGATCTTAAGTGAGTTGTGTAGGCTTGGAGGAGAGAAGAGTTTGTTTTTGGTGTAGGGAATTAAATAGAGATGATGCAGCAGCTCTTAACTGAGTTGTGTAGTTTGAAAGACATTATTAGTTTGTTTCGGACATCAGGAATTAAAATTGTACTTAGGCTATGCACGAGAAAAGGTTTGGTGAGGTGAACATCATATAAATTTAAATGATTGGATTCTGGGCAAACAAGATGGGCGGTCATCTGCCCTCTTTCATCTGTATTGCTCTCCTAGTGATTATTGGCATCCTAAGCTTTAACTATTGGACCGTGTCATCCAAACATGCTTGGGTACAGGAGAAGCTGGTGGAGCTACATGCCGAAGTAAAGCACACCGAGACAGCCTGAAGCTGGCTGGAAAAGCGCAATTCCGAACTCATGTTACAAGCTGACAACCATAGCCGGCTTTAGGCACCAGTGAACCCAGCAGTCGCTGGGGGCCCCCTGTTCCTGGGGGGCCCCCAACCACAGCAATTTATTGATATATTTTATATCATATATGTCAAACCAACAAAAGCTAGTACAGCAATCCTATATACTTACTAAATTAGGTGGGTAATAATAACTCTTATTTATATCTTCTTTAAAATTCAAAGATATTCAGGCTACAGTAACAGTGTTTTATCAAGTAACAGGCTTCACAATTCCATTTCCATTAAATATTTCACTACTGACATTGTGCCCCTAGCTTAGTTAAATCCTACTGGTAGACACTGTCTCCACTAAAATTAACAACATAGCCTGCTTTAGGTACTTGCAATACCCATGGCTGCAGGGACCCCCTTAATCATCCTTGACTGTGTAGGGGCCCCACAAAAGCTGCTGCTGGTTGTGGAAAAATGAGGAGAAAAATTATATTGATTTCCTGATCATGCACTTTTACCTCAACAGGGCTGTGATATGACCCTTTCGGGATAAAGCTGATAAACATGAGAAAAGTAAGCACTACACAGATCAGCAAGCAGCTAGGAGTGATTGATCTCAATGCACACATTGGATTTTAAGAAGAGGTGAAGCTTCCAATCCTTAAGATTGGTTTTCTCTTTCAGGGAGTTTTATAAATACTGGCATTACACCAGATACTGTAAAATTCAAGTTTGTTGCTAAACAATTCTTTGGAATGCCAAAATAATTGCAGAATAAAGGCTCAAAATCAGGACCATATTTTAAGTATTACTCTAATTCACTTAAAAAGTTAATAGAATAACACCTTTTGCATCAGCATGCATTTTTGGACAATAAGAAGTGTAAAATTCTGATGTCTGAATTTACTGACTGCCTGAAATGCTGAATGTTTTACCAGCAAATATATTTTTTTAAAAGAGCAAAATTATGAGGCAAAATCAGGACAGGTCTCTGAAATAAGGCAAAGTTACAGGTATGCATTACTCCTCAATGAGGTAAATAAAAGTGACTTATCCATGCTGCTGTTTGATGACTGCTAAACAGCAGTCACTGATCTGGTGTGGCAGTACCAGTGTTGCACAATGTATTGCTATTTGCTGAAACAAGTACAAAGCTACTACTGATATACCTAATGCTTGTGTGTGTGTGTGTGTGTGTAAAAAATATCACTGAATTTTTATCTGTGCACACACTCAATAATGCCAGGACACATACATTATTTTTCTGCGTATCAGTAAAAAAATGCAGCTAACAAGTAATTATATTTCAAAACTAAGGCATAAAATATATTACAGAACATTCAGACAATTAACTCTTCTAGGAGTCTGGTGGCCCCACTCTCCAGACTGTATAAATGGATACAGGGGCTCCCTTAATCATCCTTGACTCTGTGGGGGCCCTACAAAACTTGTTGGTGGTTGGGGAAAGTGAGGAGAAAAAATGTATTAATTTTCTGATTACACTCTTTAACCTGAACAAAGCTGTGATAAGATCCTTTTAGGATAAAGTTGATAATGGCATGTTCTCTTAACCACACCCATTCTAAAACCATCCCTGCTGACATGTGTTAACAGAAAGTTGATGTAGGTTATGGCGGGGGGTGCTGGAGATTGTCTGGTTATTACTACTTTAATTTTCATCACAGTCAAACCCTAGAGGTGTGCACAGGAGGTCATTATAAGTTGTGTTTGGGCTGGGGACAGTGTAGTCATTTTTTCTTTTACTTCTCTCACAGACCTCAGAGGTGTACAAAAAGGTTACTATATCTTGTATAGGGGCAGTATACTATCTAGGAGAAATACAGTGGAACGCATTACTGTAATCATTGTGTTTTTTTCACTTTCCTCACAATCATACATCAGGTACGTATACAGGTGGCTGCCTTTGGGGCTTGGGGTGAGGAGGCATGCTATGTATGTCAGCAGACACTTGAAATGCATGCCTGTGGCAATCTGAACCTCTGCTTCTATCCCAACCTAACACCAGAGGGCTACATAGATATTTACTGTCTTTTTTGGGGGGGCTGAGGGAGGCAGACTGTATTCCTAGATAGGACCTGTGTATCCTCACAGCAATTGTCTTGCTAGTTTATTATGATCTACTATTTTGTCATCTTTGAACATTAAGCTTTGGTCACAACTTAGGCCTTTCTTGAATGAAAACACAAAACAAAAAAAGACTGAAGGTCTTTTCTTATTCATGATTTTTGTTTAGACCACTGTTGGATTAAAAGGTTGGGAAAATGTTTTAAAACACATCCCAGAAAATCTATAACCCCTATAGCTTCTGGAGGCACCTACTTAATTGAGTTATTTCTTAAATTGTTATTACTCCCCTGTCTTGGACATGAATGATGTGTTGAAAGCATCCAAGGAAAACTAAAGCTGAACCATAATGAATTTCTTTCCTTAATCGTAATTTCTGTTCAAACAATCACTGAATTAAAAGGTTGTCTAAAAATTAAAAAAAAAAAAAGTTAAAATGCACATTAGAGCACATCGAAGGTCATGGCTTCTTGAAAAAGCTGAAGAGTAAGGCAAAATGAGAGTAAAAAAAATAATGTGCATACTATGGTGAGCCCAAGATGAGGGGGGAATAGAGGGGAGCACTGAAGGATATGTGTGTGTGTGTGTGTGTGTGTGTGTGTGTGTGTGTGTGTGTGTGTGTGTGTGTAGCTGAAACAGAGGGCAGTGTCTAGGGTGCAATTTCACCTAAGTCCAACCCTGTACATAAAGTTATTGTAATGTATCATTGTTGTAGCTAAATATCAGCAACTGTGAATGCCTCTTTGTGAGATGGGCCAACATAGTGTGGTACACAGGCCTGTTGTAATGTAAGAGCATTGAAGCTACAGGTCATTCTGTGTGTACTACTGTTAAAAGTTTGCAGCATGAACTAAAAGGTTGCTTAGAAGGGATAGCAATGACAGGGTAATACTTAGACTGAAAACATGTAGGGGCCCCCAACTTGACACTTGCTGGGGGCCCCCAAAATGCTAATACTGGCCCTGCTGACAACAATAAAAGGGAGATGCTTAAAAAGGAAGGTGACCACTTAAACATGGGCAGTCAGATTCAGGCCAAGGACAATCAGCTCAAGAAGTGTGAAGAAGAAAATGTAAGTCTGATTATTAAGCGTATTATTTTATTGTTGTACATTAAAAAAATAATTGCACATTGTTTCCATTTATAAGTGGAGAAAACTATAGTACCTGCAGGGCAGTGTTGAGGTGAAAACTTAAAATAAATGTATATTGTTGGTTTAAATGTTATCATACCACGGTGGATTAAGGCTAGAAAGAGGTACAAAATAGTCTCTCAAGTAGTGTGTATTAGTTTTTGTTTTTTGCTCAAAATGGTGCCTGTGATCACCTGTGATTTTGGAAATCTGGCAACCCTGGTCTGATGACAAAATATCAACTCTAACATGTGCAGAACTGTCTGAAATTACAATCTCATAATATGTAAGCCAGTTGAAACCACTCTTTCTTTTTCCAGCAAGTTTTACATACTATTATTCCATCTCAGGTTTGCCTGCTTTCTACACTTATACCTGGGGCCATTTAACACTCTTGCTTTTAGTAAATAATACTAGAACTACTAAAAAAATCTAGCCTACTTGCAAAGTGGAAAAATTACTAGATCTAGTGGAAAAATACTAGGAGTGGCAACACTGCAAGGAACATTGTCATTTGGGGTCTTCCACGCTGAGTCTGCCAGGCATTCGTTGTTAGGAATTTTGTAACTGATATCCATGGTAAATAGAAGTGAATCACTAAAAGTACTTTTCTATAAGCAAAAATTATGCATTTTAACTGTCCTATGAGCTTTCTAGTTTAAGTTATTGGAAAATGTTATGAGAGGTGGTGTTCCTCATTTTGGAGATAGACGATTGAGATCTATGCTGTGAATGCTTCAAGTTAGCAGTGCTATTTTTTTAAATGTCCCTGAGTGGCCCTTATTAACTTATTCATTTATTTCTGGATTTGTCCCTGACTCAGTTGAGATTTCTGCCTGATTCGTTGTGGTGGGATATGACTTATGTTCATTGGTGTAGCCAGGCATACCCTTTGTACTCTACTGAGTACATTCTTTTCTGAGCATTATATAAATTTCTGGCTGTTTTTTCAAGTCATACAATGTTTACAACTGTCTAAATGAATGCCTCCAACAACTGGCACAATATTATTAATCTAAAAACAATATATTTACTAGTTTTAGGGGAACAGCTGAAAATGTTACATTTATTAAGAGCTTGGGGAGGGGTAGCATTTTAAGAGACATATCCATTTTGAAGTGACAAGTATCCAGGGGGGGGGCAGCACTAAGAGCCTATGAGTACAAAATGGAAATTGCTTGCTACACCTCTGCCTATGTTCATACCTCTCAACCTCTTAGGAAATCAAGACAAAGCCAAGAATAATTTATTTATTTTTTTATTTTATTTTACATTTGTTGACTGGGAGAGTCCAACTGGATTACAAGTCCATTTTCAGTGGAGGCCTGGGGAGAAAAGCTCCTAGAGAACAATTTTTTTTACAAAACATAGTTTTAATGACAGACTTTTGACATACAATTTCCATAGAAGAGACTTTGACATACATATTAACTAACAGATAGGATACATTCGTTCTCTATAATATAATATTAAATTTTAGAAGATATTCCTAAGTTTAGGATTCCTGTGATAGATTTACTATCAGAGTAAAAGCAGAGAGATGTAGAATAAGGCTCTGAGAGAGCAGATGATGCTCGTTATAGTTGAGAAGGATAACAAATTTATTTACTATATGTCTTTGCCTGGTTTTAGTTGAGAAGGATAACAAACTGATTTACAATATGTCTTCTCCTGGTTTTAGTTGCTTATGAAAAGCACAACATTGCTGGGGTAGTTTTCCCTAACTCCTGGAGATATGGGATGAGCAGTAGATTAACAGTCCTAAGTGGGTACAGTACTATGATTGGTTGGCTTAGCAGAGTTACTTAAGTTAGGTGAAGTGTTCTAATGAGACATTAGCCAGGGGAGATACAGGAGCACAGTCAATTATTCAAAAAGTGAGTTTTAACAAGTTTCTTGAACTGTGATGGGGATTTGTTGTCAGTTATGTGGGCAGGAAGGGAGTTCCAGGTTTTTGCTATACAGTGGCTGTAGACTGACTTACCAGCTTCACTGTTATATTTGGTTACTTTGAGGAGGTTTTGTGTGCTTGACCTCAAGGGCCTGGCGGTTGTATAGGGTTGCAAAATATTTTGTAGGGTTGGGGTATTTTCAGAGTTATGTATTATTCTGTGGGCTAGTGATAGTTGATTGAGTTGAAGTAGTAGTGGTAGTTCTAGCCAATTGAGTGTTTTTAGGCATTCACAGTGATGTGTTCTGATGAGAGAGGTTGTAACTAATTTGGCTATCTTATTATAACAACTATCAAGTCTGTTTAGGTCGGATTTGCAGAGATTTGTAAGCACGAGGAAGGCATAAAGTAGGGTGGATAGTAGGTGAATCCTCGCTGTTGTGGTTTTGGAATGGTCACTGAGGAATTTTTTATTGTGATACAGTAGGCCAAGTTTTTTATGTACTTGTACTTTTTTATGGTTATAGAAATATGTAGGTCAAATCTAAGGTGATTATCTATTTTAACCCCTAAGAGTTTGGTATGATTTGTGGGGGTGATTGTGGTCTTGTTAAAGGAGGAGATGAAAAAAGAATCAGTGGGAGGTGTGGCTCTGTGGGAGCTAAAGAGAACTAGCTTTGTTCTACTTGGGTTCAGAATGAGCCTTTGGTTTGTAATCCAAGTTTCTGCTAGGGAAAATAATTCTTGTGTAAGGGAGTGAAGGATGTCAGTAGATTTGGCTGCACATATTATGGTGGTATCATCTGCATATTGTACTATTGAGGCTTTAGGAATACTGTTTGGCAATAATAATGGTGGAACAAAAGCCCAAAAATAGGAACACATTTTAAATATTACGCTTATAAGCTTATAAAGTTGCTAGAATAAAAGGTGTTCTGCTAGCATGCATTTTCTGATAGTGTATAAAATCTGAAACTCAAATGTTTGTCATTATTTGGTGACCCCAAATCTCAATGATGTGCCTGAAATCCAAACATTTTAAGAGGAACAGACCAAAAATATGAGGCAAAAATATCGACATTCTGTGACTATCTGGACAGTAGAGAAGTATGCTTTATTTATCGAGTTCAGGCTTGATACAAGTTTAAACAGGCATTATAACATGCACATAATAGTTATCAACTTATCATGAGCAATCAATAAATATTGATAGTAGTTAAAATACTGAAATGTAAAAGTTAAGCTCAGCAAAGATAGTGTAACTCATACTTCTCAGTCTCTTAGCACAAAGATTTATTTATTTACTATTTGATTACTAGGTGGGTGGGGTAGTCCCATTGATCATTTTCAGCTACTATGACCCGGTCTTATTGAGTAGATGAGATGCAGAAAAAAATTATCATACAAAAATAAGACAAGTAGATGTACAGGCTTTATAAATTACTAGGCAATTGTTGTCAAGAAGTTAATAAAACATTAAATATAGGACAAAGTAATCTTAGAGATATTTACAAACTGTACATATATGTACAATATACATAGAGTGTGAGCATAATGCATGAACAGAACCACAGAATTATTTGAATTACTCTCCATTTTTCTTAAAGCAAATGCATTTTCATTTGTGAGCTGCTTACTTACCCAATGTTTTTTTTTTTTTTTTTAGATTCATTTGTAGTAGAGGACATTCTGATTCCATTGGAAGGTAGTTCCAGGGAGTCAGTCCTGAATGTAAGAAGGCTTTTTTGCCTACAGTATTTTGGAATCGAGGCCATGTGAGAAAGATCTCATTGTCATAGTCAAAGTAAGTCAAAGTAAACTTTATTGTCATTTAGAACTACACACTTGTAGTCTAAACGAAATTTTGTGCATCAGCTCAATTCTTTTGATTTCAAAGGAAAGCAAAACAACACATACAAGTAGAGAAGTAAATATAACTAACAAATACAATACTACTTCCAATACACACAAGGAAGAGCAAAGACATTTACCAATACTCATATATGAAAATAATAACCTCCCCTGAGTTAAATAAACTACACAATTTAAAGTAATACAAAACACACTACATATTGAAATGCCTAAGTTATTTGTCTAATATTGTACTTGAGTGAGTTAAATGATATTGACTGTGGATATAATAAATAAATATTACACTTACTTGGAATATATGTAAGTATATATTGCACAAATAAATAAAAATTGACATTATGTGTCCAGACCCCTGGGACTAGTGACCAAGTGTCAGAAGTCTAATCACTGTAGGGTAGAAACTGTTTCTGAATCTTGTAGTCCTGCAGTGGATGCTGCAATATCTCCTGCCTGATGCCAGATATTTAAACAGTCCATGCCTAGGATGTGTGTTGTCCTGTATTATTTTGGTGGCCTTTTGGATGCTTCTTGCAGAATAAAGATGCTGTATCGATGGAAGACTGGAACCTGTTACCTTCTCTGCAACCCTCACCACTCTTTTTAGCGCCTTCCTTTCTGTAACTGTGTAGCTTCCAAACCACACTGTGAAGTTGCAGGTGAGGGTGTTCTCTATTGCACCTCTATAGAAAGTGTAGAGAATATGAGGAGGAAGCTTAGCTTTTTTCACCCTTCTTAAAAAGTGGAGGCACTGGTGCACTTTCTTGACCAGTTGGCTGGTGTTTCCTGACCATGTGAGATCCTCTGATATGTGTACACCCAGAAATTATGTACTCTTAACCCCTCCACACTCTCACCATTGATTCTGAGCACTGGGTGGTTTGTCCTCCTTTTCCTGAAGTCAATGATAATCTCTTTGGTCTTGCTTACATTCAGGTCAGGATTGTTCCCCTCGCACCACCTGATTAGAGATGCCACCTTCTCTCTGTATGCCCTCTCATCCTCTTTTATGATGAGCCCCATGACTGTGGTGTCATTAGCAAACTAGATGATATGGTTAGACTTGTGTTTAGCATAGCAGTCATGGGTCAGGATGGTGAATAAGAGTGGGCTGAGAACACATTCCTGTGGAACCCTGATGTTAATCATGATGCACTTTGACGTATTCCTACCTGAACACACCCTGTGTGGTCTCTCAATCAGGAAGTCCAGGACCCAGTTACAGAGATGTTTACTGATTCCTAAATGTACCTGTTTTTCTATCAGCTGCATTGGTACCACCATATTAAATGCAGAGTTGAAGTCTATGAACAGCATCTTCACATAGTTGTCTTTGCCCTCTAAATGCTCACGGGAGATGTGTAGTGCTACTGATATGGCATCAGATGTGGATCAGTTAGCTCTGTATGTAGGCAAAAAACTGAACAATCTGAAATTCTGGACAGCTGAGAAGAGGTAATGGTGTAAGAAGAGCCATTAGCACAAAGCTCAACAGGTAGGATATGTGTTTTCAGCAGGAATGAAGTTTAGTGCTCATATGCATAAAGCTAGAATTTGCAGGCTGTATTCCACTTATTAGGTGTGCTTGCATATTGAGCAGTCAGTGGTGGATTAACTGTACCTTGGCCCACAGGCTGTTTTCAAACAGTGGGCCTCCTGCACACATTTTTTAGGATCATACATGTGCTCCTTTACATTCACCTTCCTGATCGATTAAATTAAATTTCTTGTTTAATACAGCAGAATTTGTTAGAGTGTGTTTTACATTTGTAGTTTTGAACATTTTTTCCAGTAAGCAGTATTAACTAATGACAAAATTACCAATTTCAAAACATTTCAGCCATAAAAGGACACTCAAACTACTATCATTATAATCCACCAATAGCCATACTTATCAGTTATATTCACTTTATTATGTATTCATTATATGGTTGATTGTGATAAAAATGGTCACAGTAAAGTATTCAAATTTGCTTTATGCAAATACACATTACTCCTGAAAGACAGACTAATGATTCTTTAACTTTATGAGCTCAACAGTTCCTATTTACTACTATTAAGTGCTAACCTGACAAAATTTCAAGCCCCCATAAACCCCGAGAACACTGCTGCCTATGCAGAACTGTTCACAGAGATTCTGTACAAGTATGTAAATAGCCACATAGAGACAGCTGTACCCACCAGGTGTAAGGACAAAACTAACTCAAAAAACAAGCTACATTGGTGGAATCACAACATCAATAGGCTGTATAACAGAGGGAAAAAAATCATTGCAAAAATTCAAAGGTATAGCACCCAGCAGGATAAAAGCAGTCTCGTTAAACTAAACAACCAACTCAGAGGACAAATAAGTCTACCAAAGCCAAATTTGAGGTAAATTTGGCATCCCAGGACAAGACAACCAAAAGGTATTCTTTGGCTATATCCGCAATCTGAAAGTCAATACCTAGTTGTATGTAGAGCTCATTGTTAATGAAACCACCTATAATTAGCCAGATGATATAGCAAACATACAGCAGGCAATTTCAGTTGTAACATTACTTCTCTCTCTCCCCCTCAATCTTCCCTCAGGAACTACCAACAATTATAACTCCCTCTACTATCACTAAGGAACAGATCCTCAATGATCTGTCTAAGGCCAAGAACACTGTATCAATGGGCCCAAACAATATCCCAGGATGCCTTCTAAATAGCACAAAACATGACCTATCTAGTCTCCAAACAGGCTTCTTACCTCATGAATGAAGAACAGTGTGACGACGTGCCACTGGACCAGAAATCAAGGAACCTCAATCCTTATCACTGGCACCAGTGGGGGACATCCACTGAGAGGATGACAAGGTACACATGTAGTATTTCCAGATGGAGTTTTCTGCATCAAGTGCAAGTTCCCTTAACAGCACACAGAGACCACAGTCAGTCCGGGGCTGTTTTCTCCCTCTTTCTCCAGGTCCCCAGTAAGACTCCACACTGACACAGCTATAGGGTTGAGATCTCAGCTGAGTGGCCAAGCCAAGACCTCCAGCACCCTCTCTGTCCAACCAGTGCTTTGTGTCCTGCCCAATTAGCTGACACACACAGTCTTTGAGGTTTGATTTATACACACACACACACACACACACACACACACACACACACACACCTGGGAAAGGCTGACACAGGTTTACTAGCTATGTCTCCTTTTGCTCAGACTATAAGGTAGTTAACAGTGCCACCAGCCAGATCCTCATCAGCTACTTTAAGGCCCTTAACAAAGGGTGTCCACTCTTACTGTGTAATGTTACAATTAATACAAATGGTAGTTTGACCAAGAGCAAGGCTATTAGGAGTGGCCTACACAGTGTCACCAAATAAATATGCAAGTACTCTCAAAACTTACATATCTCTATACAGATCAGCCATAATGAAAGTTTTAAATATATTTAATAATAAATAATAAAAGAACAAGACAATACTGAATACATATTCACAGTGACATCAGATTTCAAATAACAGGAAATATTTAAAACAACAGTTCAGGATAGTCTCAAATAAATAAAGAAAGACATCTAAACTATGCTTCACTATATTGCTGACTGAATCTAAGAGAATTACTATACCCCAGTTAACTTACTTAAAAGCAAGGCAGATGTGGTGAATGGGTCTTGTTGTTGCCAGGTCCAAGACAGAATACAGAATGCTGTGTCTCTCTAAGAGATGTCTTAAATTAATATCTCAAATATTACTGCTGGGCTAGCTTGCAGAAGGACATCATTTTTGTCATCTGACTTCTAGTCCCCAGACTCAAAACAGCCATTGATGGCAGCTGGTAACATTTAGCATCTACCTGTAAAAATACATAGACAAGGGTTTTTCCTCAGATCTTTGGCAGATGCTGGAAGTCATAAAACAATAAAACACTCCCAAGACAATACAGAAAGTTCCCTAGTACAGACATTCTGTCTGTTGCTGCATTGAAACTGAAGATATCATATTTTATGGCCTAGCCATAAAATAATTTAATTTCAGCTATTTTTTTTCTGAAGTTTGCTAGACTGAAGTTAACCTCCTGTGTTCCAGTTTCCACTGTAAAATATATATATTTGAACAGTTGCAATAGTGCATGTACATTTCTGTTCTATTCCAGTAGGGCATACTGTGGTTACTTTATGCAATATATTTTCAACACACATGTCTGTACAAACTTAGTTTGATATATACATGATATACAGTTTTAATACATTTGTAACACAAGCATCTTATATGAATCATGTTGATATTCACAAATGACATATAATTATTTACAAAATTCTAGATACCTGGCCTGGCAGTATCTAATTTCATCACAAAGAGCAACAGTCATCCCTCTGCACAAAGGTGGGCCATCTACAGCCCCTGGGAACTATAGATCCATAAATCTTACTAGTCTTATATGCAAAGCCATGGAAAGAATTAGCATGGAAGTGATCAATAATGACAAAGAAAACCTAAAGACACTGGACTCAACCTAATTTGGCTCTGTCAAGGGCAGGTCATGCCTACTCAACCTGGTGGACTTCTTTGAGAAGGTTATCAAAGCAATGGATGAGGGCAAATGGTTCACATTGCCTATCTTGACCTGGCCAAGGCATTTGACACAATCCCCCACTTGGGCATTTTGACAAACTTAAGAGGTTAGGTGCAAACCCTTATGTCACCCAGTGAATAGCCAACTAGCTCAAAGACAGGACCCAGGAAGTTAGAATTGCAGACCTTACCTCTACAAAGATGCCAATCAGGGATCAGTCCTGGTGCCACTCCTTTTGGCATATACTTCTCTGAAGTCAAGGCCAACATCAATGGCCTCTGGCTAATTAAATTTGCAGATGATTGCAAATTAGGAGCTGTCATTGAATCACCCACCAACAAAAAATATTCTCCAGGAAGGCCTGACAGACAAATAACTGGTGTCAAAGCCATGTACTAAAACTAAATGCCAAGAAGCACATAATAGTATCCTTCAGGACGTCATCCACCCCTGGTAACTATCATATTGACAACACACCCATAAGAGTTGCCCCATTAGTCAGGGAATTGGGGGCACACATAGATAGTAATCTAACTTTTGGCCATCACATGTCTATAACAGTGAGAAAATCATTCTATGTTGTACAACGTATAAACAAAGGTATGGCATCTAGGTCCAAGGAAGTCATTGTTCCACTATATTCAGCATACATCAGATCTATCATTGAGTACAATGTTCCCTGTGGTATGACCTAACCAAGCACATCCAACAAATAGAACATCCAGAGAGGTTCTTTACTAAAAGAATACAGTCTTTAAGCAATATGTCCTATGCAGACTGCTTAAAAGACCTATTCCTGTATTCTTTCTCTACAGGCTGTTGAGGGGAAGATCTATGCCTGGCATGCAAGGCATTGTCAGACCCCAACCTCGTTGTAGAACAGAACGTGTGTGTGTAACTTTAAGAAGCATTTCCAGATATAAGCACAAGCATATAAATAGTGAGCATGTGCAGGCAGCAGTGCCATTTTGAGAGAACAGGCAGAGCGTTAACATGTTTGAGTGTAGTAGTCAATCTGTTTATAAGTTTATTTAAGTTTAAGTTACAAAGCTTCAGTCCTGATGTGTTTGTGTGTAATAAAGCAGCTTGAACTGAACCCACAACTTCTTGTCTGTTTTATCCTGACCAGACAAACAACATGGTATCAGAAGTGGGACTGAGAGTACAATTTCTTCAAGCCATGAGGTGCAGAGTTGGCAGAGAAGGTATATTGAGCAGGCTGGATGACACAGTGCTCAGACAATTAAAAAAGGGCCAGAAACGAACTACAGGTAACCAAAACTTGCACAGATGATTTATTTTGCAAAGGAAATGACACGGAGCATTTGTAAGGCACAGAATGCATTATTAATCAAACAAGTAGCACAAAACATATTATTAATCAAAGGAAAGGCACTACATGCATTATTAATTAAACAAAATGTTCAAAACCACGATATTTGATAAAACTAGCAGAAATATTCATATGGGGCTCAGAATTATCTTTGGTTTGCATAACGAGCATGTTTAAGGTAAAACAGAAACAAGAAAAGTACAACGAGCATGCTAAGAGGTTAAATGGGCATAACAAGTACAATAAAAGGGCAAAATAAGCTTAAAGAGCAAGGCGACTGCATGTTATTTAGTAGAAAACTATGTTTTGGGCATAAATTAGTTTTGCATTGGTTGAAGCCATTCAAAGCATAACTGGAGTTGTTTGAAGTATTTCAGAGTGTGTAAAGTGTTTGCAGAGTGTGGGCTTTATTACAGTGCAGTTATTCTAAAGAGTTTGCAAAGAACAGTTATATTGCAAAGTGCAGTCAAAAATACAGCCATTTTGAAAAAGTATCTTGTGCTGTGTGCATTTATTCGCAGAGTGCAGCCATTTCAAAGTGTCTCTTATACTGTACAGAGTTATTTCGCAAAGTACAGCCATTTTGAAAATTTCTTGTGCTGTGTACAGTTTATTTGCAAAGTGCATTCATTTTGAAGTTTTTATTACTCTGAGCTTCTTCTGCTGTGTACAGTTTATTCGCAAAGTACAGTCATTTCAAAGTATTCCTTACACTAATGAGTGGTTTCACAAAGTATTGTGATTTTAAAGTGTTCTTGTGCTACGGAGACTTATTTGGCAAAGTGTAGTTGTTTCAAATTGTCTGTTGTGCTACTGGGCATAATTACAAGTTCTGGCATATGTTTATGTGTGTATGTTCAGACATAATTTCGAGCACCTTCACTGCTGTGTGTTGATATAGCAGAGGCATTTCACAGACCCAGTCCACTTGTGTTTGATTATAATATTGCAGAGAATTGGAGATTATTTGAGCAGGAATATGATATTTTCATACAAGCAGCTTTTTCTGACAAAGATGCATGTACGAGGGCATTTATTTTGCTTAACCTAGCAGGGTCAGAGGCCATTGAGAGAGAGTGTTCATTTGTGTATGCACCAGCAGTATGTGCAGGAGAGGGGGAACCACCATATTGTTGTACCAGCTGAATCAAGGGAAGACCCTGAGTACTTGAAATGTAAATTTAGAGAAATGTGCAACCCCCAGGCAAATGTTACATTAGATAGGCACCTATTTTATACAAGAGACCAAAAGCCAGGTGAAACTTTTGCAGCTTATATCACTGACTTGAGAAATAAGGCTAAAACATGCAGATCTGGTGATTTGAAAGTGTGGTGTTAATAATGTTGCAGTGAGAAAGATTTTGCTTCTTGACAGTGATTTAATGTTGTACAAAGCCATAGAGATTTGTCAAATCCATGAGCTCACGGAAAGTCACATGAATATGCTTACAAGTGACAAGAGCTTAGATTCAGCAGCCTCTAGGGCAAGTGTAGACAGCATGCAGCATGTGGCAATCAGAAGCAGGTCTAAGCATATGGCAGCTGCAACCCCTATGGCTTCTCATGGGAGATTCCTTAACTTCCTAACAAGTTCTAACAAGTTCCAAGACTAGCTCAGCAAAATGGACATGCTCAGAGCAGTATTAAGAGTGTGCAGGCATAACGCAAGTCAAGTCTTATTGTTAACTGTCATAATTGTGGTGCCACTCATGAGTCTAAAAGAGAGAAGTGCTTAGCATTTGGTCAGCAATGCCACAAGTGTAAAAAAATTGAACTACTTTCAAAAGTTTTGTAAATCAAGCAAGCCTCATTCAATTATTAGGAAAGGTCATTCAAAAAAGCAACTTGATCATATAGAAAGCCGCAACCCTACTTTCTATGTAGGTGGTGTATCAGTGGTAGGTGAAACGGTTAATGCAGTAGATTTATTGGCAAAAAATGAAGTATTTTGTACTGTCCTGATCAATGGTAAGACCACAGAGCTCAAAGTAGATAGTAGTTCAAAGTGTAATGTGATGTTAGCAGAAACATTTGCTAGAATGAGAGCTGGCGAGCAACTTAATTTGGCTAATTGTGCAAAGCTTGTTGCTTATGGAGGTGAAGAGATTCAAACCGAAGGCTCAGTAGTACTTTCATGCTATTTGGTTGGGAACAGTTACAGCTTGCAATTTTTGTAGTCTGAAGACCAGTGCAGTCATTATTAAGTTTCAGAGACAGTTTGAGAATGAAGCTGCTTTCTTTTACCAAAGAAGTACATCATGTACGCACATGTCCCAGTTCCAGCTTTACTGATGCTATTTTCTCAGAGTATGCTGATGCTTACGATGACAACTTAGGCAAACTTCCAGCTGTGTACTCCATGAAAGTAGACCCAGAGGTCAGTCCAGTGGTCAGACCAGCAAGGAGAGTTCCAATAGCTATGCAGGACAAAGTCAAAGTCCAGTTAGACAACATGGTGCAGCAAGGTGTGATTTGTCCAGTCACAGAACCAGCTGAGTGGGTGTCTTCCATGGTAGCTTCTCATAAGAAAAGTTCAGATGAAATCAGAATATGCATTGACCCAAGAGACTTGAACGAGGCATTAAATAGACCTCATCATCCTATGCATACAGTTAAGGAAGTAGCTGCCCTCATGCCAAATGCCACTGTTTTTTTCTGTTTTAGATGCAAAGAGTTCATTTTGGTAAGTAATGCTTGATTGCAAATCTTTACTACTGACTACATTCAGTACCCCATTTGGTAGATACGGATTCCTCAGGATGCCTTTTGGAATAAATTCTGCCAGTGAAGTCTTTCAGCTTGCAATGGAGCAAGCTTTTTTGGGTTATCCGTGTGCTATAATAGTGGATGATTTACTGGTTGGAGGCAATGGTGAAGCAGAGCATGACAGAAACCTCAGGAAAGTTCTGGACAGAGCGTGTGAAGTGAACTTAAAGCTCAATCTTCTGAAATGTAAATTCAGACTTCCAGAAGTTACTTATGTAGGTCATTTGTTTACCAGTACAGGCTTACGACCAGACCCTTCCAAACAAACAGCCATTCTTGAGATGCCAGAACCAGACAATGTCCAAGCCTTACAGAATTTTCTTGGTATGGTTAACTATTTGGGTAAATTTATCCCTGACTTTAGTTAGTTATCAGTACCTTTAAGAGAGCTGACATGCAAAAATGTTGCCTGGTCATGGTTAGAATAATCTCAAACAGCAAATTGCCATCCTGCCTACAATGAGATACTATGATGTCCACAAGCCAGTAGTTCTTTCCTGTGATGCTTCAAAGTTCGGTCTTGGTGCAGTTATTCTTTAGGAGGGCAGACCTGTTGCCTATGCATCTAGAACTCTTACCCAAGCTGAGATGCAGTATGCTCAAATTGAGAAGGAACTTTTGGCAATTATGTTCGCATGTTCAAAGTTCCATGATTATATCTATGGCCGAGCTATCCAAATAGAAACTGACCATCAACCTCTACTCACTATTTTAAAGAAGTCTATGCATACCGCTCCAGAACGACTACAAAGAATGGTGCTCATATTGCAAAAGTATAATTTCAAAATGGTCTATACAAAAGGCAAACTTCTTTATCTGCCCAATACCTTATTCAGATCACCCAGAAATACTACAGAACAGCTTGATGCAGAGAATTTTGACTTTGATGTCATGGAAGTGCGTAATTTTTCTACCATGAGACTTGATGAGATGAGAGATCATACAAAGACTGATCCAATTTTGCAAAAGCTCAACCACTCATCAATGTTGGATGGCCGTCAAAACAATCTTGTGTACCACCAGAAGTACAACCTTATTTTTCTTACAGAGATGAGATGCTGATAGAAGATGGTATCATTTTCAAAGGTCCAAAGAATATTGTTCCTACTTCCTTACAACATGAATACATTCAGATTTTGCATCGTGGCCACCCAGGTTCTGATTCTACCAAAAGAAGGCTAGAGGACTAGTATTTTGGCCTTCTGTATCAAAGGACATTGATAAAGTGCTTTCATCTTGTTCAGTGTGCAACAGTACTAAACCGCATTTGCAAAAAAAGCCACTTCAGCTAAGACAGATTCCTGAACTACCTTGGTCAACAGTAGCTACTGACATATTTGAGTGGAACAATCAGCACTACTTAGTGTTGGTAGACTCTTACCCAAACTGGTTTGAGATCGATTTGCTACCTAACCTAACATCCATTCCTATTATTACTAAGATGAAACATCATTTCTCAGTCCATGGTAGTTCACACAAAGTTATTTCTGACCTGACAGCAGTACCCAGTATACCAGTCAATTGCTTCAGAAATTTGCAAAAGAGTGGGACTTTATCCATGGTACTAGTAGTCTGGAATACCCACAGTCAAATGGCCTTGCTGAACATGCAGTTCAGAGTGCAAAGCAATTACTAGAGAGGTCAAAGCTTGACAATACCAATATCTTCTTGAATATGCTTAAACTCAAAAATATACCCCGTGACAATCTACTTGGCTTGCCTGCTCAGAGACTTCTGTCTAGGCAAACCAGAACAACCTTGCCTATCAGTTCTAGTTTGTTGGTGCCTAATGCTAAAAACAACAAAGCAATCAAAGCCCAACTTTTTAAGAAGTGTTCCTTTCAGAAGTCTAGCTATGGGCAGTGGTAGCATTGTCACCTCACAGCAAGAAGTTCTCTATTTCGATTCTCGGCTGGAGTGCCTTTTGTGCGGAGGCTGCATGTTCTCCCTGCGTTTGTGTGGGTTTTCTCTGGGTACTCTGGTTTCCTCCCACATTACAAAGACATGTGTCTGGAGTGTTTCTCCCCGGGCTTCCACTGAAAATTGGCTTTGTTCCAAGTCGGACTTTCCCGGTAAACAAATGTTAAATAAAATGAGCAGATTTCTTCAGCCATTGAAAAAAGGAGAGACAATGAGGATGCAAACGTTGAAAGGTTTTGATCGAATTGGTCAAGTAAGAGGTATGCGTGCCAACCCAAGATCCTACTTAGTGAAATCTGAGTGTATAGTATACAGGAGAAACTGCAGGCATCTTCTTCCTATATCAGAAATTATATCACAGTATCGTAACTGTGATACAGACTCTAGATCTCAGAGCAACCCTGACAATGTTCATACCGAAGAACATGTCTCAGTATCCATTCCCATTCCTGATGATGTCCCAGTTCTCCCCAAAATTTAACATTCCTTGAAGACAGACCCAGTCGCTAAGTCCAATTCTGACTTTTATGTTACACGATCAGGTCATATTTCTAGACCTAGTGTGAAATACACAGCTACCTGGACATGATTGTTTTATATGTGTCTAATTTTGTATGATTGCATATGAAAGAATTAGTTCTGCATAATTGCATGTCAAAAGATCATTTCTGTGTAATTGCATGCCATTGAATACTATCATTTAGTATATGATCTAGTTCTCAAAGAGAGAGGATGTAGAACAGAGTGTGTGTATGTAACTTTAAGAAGCATTTCCAGATGTAAGCACATGCATATAAATAGTGAGTATGTGCAGGCAGCAATGCCATTTTGAGAGAACAGCCAGTGTGTAAACATGTATGAGTGTGGTAGTCAGTCTGTTTATAAGTTTATTTAAGTTTAAGTTACAAAGCCTCATTCCTGATGTGTTTGTGTGTAATAATGCTGCTTAAACTGAAAACACAACTGCTTGTCTGTTTTATCCTGACTAGACAAGCGACACTGATGGACCTCTTGCATATCCGCAAAGCAAACAGCATCAGAATTACATTGTTCTAAAGACTTAAATCTTGCCTGTCATATAAATATGACCTGCTGGAGAGACAGGTGTGTATCCCAGAGACTACCCTTTCTCTGGAAAAGGTTTCCCATCCATGTGAAGCAGAGTTCCACCCTAACCCAATTCAAGTGTAACTTGGACAATTCGATAGTGAACATGAAATTCATCCCTTTTTTGGCACCTAAATCTCTAATGGACACAGGCAGTCTGTAAATGGTTCATCTCCTAGGCCCCTGCTTCTAAAAGTTTCATCTCTCAGGCCCCTGCTTGCACTTATCAAGGGTATCTGAACTTGTCAGGGATTTGCAATGCATGGCTAGGCTTAATTAAAAAGGCCCTAGTAGCTGTTAGCCTAGTACACATCTGTGAACCTATGAACAGGGTCAGTCATTTTTATTCACAGACATCCCTGAAACCTATCAATTATAGCTACATTGCTGACTGCATCCCTCTAAGATTTCTGTGTCAAAAATAATAGCCATAATAATGACCAAAGAACCATATTTCAAATTTGTTTCACACAAACACACAATAGCTAAAGTATTCCAACTTAATACACAAACCAAGAAGAAACTTCACAGTGTGGAGGGTGTGCGTGTAGTTCATTCCTTGAATTATGTTATGCAAGTAGTTCAGTAATAAAATTTAAACTGGAAAATACGTGCTACAACGTAATAAAACAGAAAATAGTAGGTAGTCCACAGCTGAGTTAAAAATGGAATATCCTTTATTGACACACACAAACAAGCGATTCTAGTTGAGTATAATGAAAAGCATCCAAAACATTCATTATTTATATATAATCAGGTTATTTGGAGCATTCCTTTAACCAAGTTCCCTTCCCCCTCAGCACCATAGTGTAATCTGAGACTGTGCTACCTTAGAACTGAAACTAAAAAGCTAGAGACAATTAAAATATACAATATAAGAACAGCTTATTAACACTTTATATACTAATCAAAACTTTATTAAGAAAATAATTAACTAATAAAATGATTAACTACTACTAGACAACTATCAGAATAAATACACGAGTTCAGATACCCTTGATAAGTGCACCCCAGCGCTACCAGGCTATACCTCGTATCATGCTTTTCGGCCCCAAAACCCGGGCCAAACCACAAAGGGAGGGGGAGTGTCCATATTCATAAAGGACACCCACACCTCCAGGTTAGTAGCAACACATGAAGCATCAGAGACCATACAGGTGCAACTAACCATAGGCAAAACTGCTATACAACTGGTAGCATGTTACAGACCACCCTCCCAATCTCAAAAACCCCACTCAGCCTTCCTGAAGACATTGGAGGATATGAATGTATCACAAAATACCATCATACTGGGAGACTTCAACTACCCAAACATAGATTGGGTACATTATTCTAGCCCTAATATCCTAGCCCAAAGGTTCCTGGAATTCATAAATTCAAATGCACTGGAACAACTAGTCACCTCTCCCACTAGGGGAGATAATATACTAGACCTGATCATCACAAACATGGGGACAAAATGCTCCACACCGGAAGTATACCCCTCACTAGTGAGATCTGACCACAAACTAATCACCCTGGATATACATATCCCACCTCGACCCCCAGCACAAAAGACCACAGTGAAAAATTTCTCAAAAGCAGACTTCACTCTTCTTAAGACTGAGATGGTATCCTTTAAGCCCAATGTGCCAGTGGATACCACATCCCACAATGCCGAATCCTTCACAAATGCTTTCTATTGACATCTCCAAGAATGCATGGATCATGCAATCCCAAACAAATCCAAGTCCGTCTCCACCAAATGTAAGCATCCTGTCTGGTGGACCTCAGCCATAAACAAATTGTATAACAAAAGAAGAAAGCTACTGCACGTCAGAGCGAAATCCCATGAAGGGAAGAAATCTCTGATCAACATTAGCAGAAAACTACGTTCTCTCATAAAAACATCCAAGGCAAACTTTGAGAGAAAAATCGCTAAGGACACTAAAGATAACCACAAAGCCTTCTTCAGCTATGTTAGAAACCTGGGCAGAAACCCTCAGATATGCTCAGAGTTGGTTCACAACAACAAAAAATACACTGAACCCACATATATTGCCAACATTCTGGCTGACAGGTTCAGTGCAAATTTCTCCCCTCCTTCACCCCCAAAAGAAGAAATACTTATCCCAGCTGAATGTAATCTCCCTGTCATCTCAGATGTCCAAGTGAGAACCGCCCTAAACAAAGCAAAAAACACAGCATCAATGGGACCTGACGGTATCTTTAGGTGCGTGTTACGTGAACTCCAAGAGGAGCTAAACCCACACATAAAAATGCTATTTAACCTTAGCCTTACTTCGGGATATGTACCTGAACACTGGCGTACAGCAACAGTGGTCCCACTCCACAAGGGGGTGCCTCTACAGACCCTGGAAACTACCACCCCATAAGCTTAACTAGCCTGGTCTGCAAAGCTATGGAAAGAATCATTATGGAACTCATAAACAGAGACATAGGGGACCTACAGACACTTGACCCCACCCAGTTCGGCTTTGTAAAGGGCAGATCCTGCCTTTTAAACCTGGTTGACTTTTTCGAAACATTCACTAGAGCCATTGATGAGGGCAAAGCAGTCCATACAGCATACCTGGACTTGGCTAAGGCCTTTGACACAATACCCCACTCAGGCATCATAGATAAGCTAAACAGCTTAAAAGTAAACCCTTATGTCACTAGATGGGTTGCAAACTGGCTAAAGGACAGAACCCATAAAGTTAAAATTGCTGGAGCAATGTCAGACTCAAAGCCAGTCACAAGTGGTGTCCCACAGGGATCTGTCCTGGGACCCTCTTGTTCGGCATTTATTTCTCAGATGTTAAAGCAAACATGGGAGGGCTGTGGCTGACAAAGTTCGCAGATGACTGCAAACTAGGCACCATAGTCGATACACCAGCAGACACACACATCCTACAAAAGGCCTCACTGAACGGACAACTGGTGCCGTAGTCACGCCTTAAACTAAATGCCAAAAATGTATAGTCATCCCTTTTGGAAAAACCAAAGTACCCACAAATTATCACATAGACAGCAACCCACTGAGTACGGAAAAAGTAATCAGAGACCTAGGGACCCAAGTAGACAGCAACCTCTCATTTGACACCCACGTTGCCAAAGTGGTTAGAAAAACATTCTACCTTGCACACCTCATCATGAAGGGATTCACATCCAGATCCAAGGATGTCATTGTACCCCTATATTCCTCCCTCATCAGACCCATGATTGAGTACAATGCCCAATTTGGTATGTACCTCACCCGGCATTTGCAACAGCTGGAGAGACCACAAAAGTACCTCACCAAAAGGATCAAGGGTCTCCAACATATGTCTTATTCTGCCAGACTAAAGAAACTTCAGCTCTATTCAGTAGCATACCGCCTGCTCAGAGGTGATCTCTGCCTGACATACAAGCAAGGGAGCCCGCAGGATTTTTTGCAGGGGGGTGCAAACCCAGAGCCCCACCCACATAGCTCACCCCGCCCCCTGCCAACACAGCCCCGCCCAAGTCCACCCACCCCAAGCCCCGCCCACACAGCCATTCCAGTGTCCCATTACTTGGCTATTTCTCCCCATTTACTGTAGACACTGTTCAAATCTGTGTGCATACTGTTTTATGCTTTAGTTCTACAATGATTACAGGCAGTTGGATTTAATTTACAGCTTTTATTTCAAACATTATAGCCCAAACACTGAGACATTTACTAAACCTAAACAAAGCAATAGTCTTACAATGAAAACAGACTTGGCATTAAAGCTTCTCTACTTTTGAAACTCACATTCAATGAAACAGCATTGAAACCCACATTCAAAGAAAATGCATCTGGCCACTGGCAGGTTATTTACCTTTGAACTGTTTTCAAGCAATAGGCTCCTTGCACACCATTAGGGCCATGCAAAAGTTATTTGATTTACCTGATTGTATTAATTATAATATATAATTGAATTATATCCCTTGTATTATACAGCAGCACTTGAGTGTCTCTGCTGAAGTAATCTGAATAATTCCACATTAAAGATATCTGAAACTAATGAAGATGGTGTTGCTAGAAAACAACTGTATATTTCAGTGTTTCATCTACAAATTCAGTGCCTGCTGCCGTCAAAGAATAAATTGCCTATGTTAAATTAAAAAAATGGTAAGCTGGTATATTGCAATAGAAAATGGATGACAAGCTGAAAAACAGGTTCATAGTTATTAGGCATCTCATCCAAAGGAGGACATCCTGAGGACTGCAGCATACAAATGTATATGCTGTAGGAATAGAATCTCAAGCTTTTACATTAAGATGCAAGTATTCTACTTGTGGTGCTACTAACATAGCTTTAAAACTTTATACCACAATAGAGATACCATTTGCTAAACAAAACAGTTGCACATTATAAATAGACTTTGCATGAGCAGCAGTAAACTTCGCTTCCCTTAAAACTCAGTTCCTAGAAAATGCACTTGAAAATTCCACCTGCTAACTCTAACTTGGGCATTTCACTTTCTCTCTCACAAACATACCACACCCCTCAAGGCCTCAACCTTAGTGCAAGAAATCTGGACAAAGCCTAAAATAAATAGGGATATATTATAAATATGGCTCTCAGAAACTTAGAAAATTGCAAGAGTAACAGGATTTGTGTTAGTATGCATTTTTCTAAATGACATGACATCTAAAACTGAAATGTCTCATTTAGCAACTTCAATCCTTTTTAGGAGGAATATGGGGCAAAAATCTGGGCAGCTGAGGGGTATGCTACCTCCCTCTTATACACACACCAAATAATTGTGGTCAGACTTGAATTATTTCTGGGAAGGTTGCACTGAACGGCACATTCCTTGGTTATTGTGCCCCATTTATCATAAACACTAATGTGCATACTGCTTTACTTCTGCGATGATTTAGGATTTCATTTGAAAGTTTTATTTCGCATTTTACAGCACAAACCCTAATAACATATCTGTTAAAGCAATGCAGTCTCACAATGAAAACAGACTAACATTAAAACTTCTCTGCTCTTGAAACTCGCATGCATTGAAACAGCACTGAAACCCACTTTCAGAGAAAATACATTTTGCCAATGGCAAATATTAACTCTGGGCTGTCTTCAAAATCATAGGCCCCTCGAACATAACGTGTTCTTTGATACACCTTCCTGACCGTATTACATTATATTCCTTGTACAATACAGTACAGTTGTTAGAGGGCATTTTAAATTTATTGTTTTGAACATTTTTCCAGTAAACAATGAAACAAAAAGCATCCACCAATGACAAAACTGCCCAATTCAGAACATTTCCATCATAAAAAGTCTACTCAAGTCCACCAGTATCAGTAAAAAATATACACAATCTCTGAAGTAGTAAACTCCACATTGAAAAAATTTGTAACTAATAAAGAGGTTGCTGCTAGCAAACACTTTATATGTCATTGTTTAATCTACAAATAAAGTGCCTGTTACCCTTGAAGAATAAATTGCTTTTGTTGCATGCAATAAAAATGAAAAGCTAGTAATACCGCAATAGGGAATGGATAGCAAACTGTTAACAGGTTGCTAGTTACTAGGTATCTTTGCCAAAAAGACTGCAGCATCCACCCCCTTTACAACACAATACAGCATCAGCAATGCATTTACCTACTGTGGGAGTAGAACCCACAGCCTTCAGCATCTAAAGCAAGTACACCATCTGTTGTGCTATTAACAATGCAAGCAGACTAAACATAAAGCAGCACTAAACTTTTGCTCCCCTGCAGCTCTCAGCTCCTTGTAAAATCTACTCGACACTCAGCTGTATCTCTGAACTTTTCAGCACAAGAAATCTGGAAAAAGCCAAAATTTATGGGGGGGCAAAAGGCCAAAAACCAGGGACACATTTTAAACATTGTATAATGTTTGAAAGTTGCTAGAATAAAATGCTGCGTTACCACCATACATTTCACTGCCACGTCTTGAACCCAGGGGACCCTGTGCAAAACAGTCAGAGCAACATACCACTACGCCAAATCAACTGTTTTGTGAAAGAGGAAGACTGAAACTTAAATATCTACCATTTAGTGAATTCAGTTCTCACCATAGCACAGCTGTCAACCTCTTAGCACAAAATACCTGAACAAAGCCAATAATGGGTGACTACAACCACCAAACATTAAGTGAATTCAGTTCTCACCATAGCTCTCAACCACTTAGCAAACACCCGGACAAAGCCAGTAATGGGAGAATATAGCCCCCAAACATATTCAGTGAAATCAGTTCTTACCACAGCTCTCAACATTAGCAAAAAACCTGGATGAAGCCAATAAATGACAACATAAGATCACAGAGATGCACATCTAGACAAACCGAAAGACTTTTAACGAGCATGGTGGAACATACTCAAATATTAGACTAAACCCTTGCATTTATCTGATGGAAGTTCGTCCGACAGTAGCACCTTGACGGCCCTTCTTACGTGATATACCTTTAAACTAGGTTTTGCTCTCACAAAAATAACCTCTACTTTAAAATGCTTTATTCCCTACTGCTGCGAACATTTTTTCCATCAACTTGTTTTTAGGTTTGTACAATTGTACAGAGTTACAAACTACTATCCTCATCCACAAGTAAGGGGTTTTACATTGAACTCCGGTGCTACAACCGTAATCGCATTTCAACCGTACACATACCAATCACAAAAACTGGTAAAAACGTACCACTTATTTGTAACAACATACGATATCAGCTTCTAATCGGTTACAAATAGGGTTGCCATCTTTTCGGATGCCTGATGTTGGACTTTTTGTAAACGTTAAGATTTTCTAGGATAAACCAGTGCAAAGTAGTAGACTTCAGCTTTTGGACAAAATAAAAGCTCACTCTTGTAGAACTGTATTTGTTTCTGTTGTTGCATAGCATACGAAAGTGCTGCACATACAAGATGGTTTTATTCAACTTTTAGAAAGAACTTACGAAATAACTTTGTTCATAAAATCTCTAGACATTTACCATTTTTTAAACCAGGACACAAACAGGGACTGTCCTGTATAAAAAGAGACAGGTTAACTGTTCTTACTGCAACATCCCCATGTGTCATCCTAGCATACCTTTATCTTCCGTGATGGAACCTACTTCCTTGATTTACAGCCAGGCCACGGCTTATACGCTGAATCCTACCATTGCCTTACTCCTTATGGTTTTCACCACAGTCTACAACGTTGTGCTTGCGTGCTTTAGCTAAAATAAAAAAGACACACATACAGTATATATGATGGGGAGCTAATTCAGTGCTCTGGCATATGGCACTGGTTGAGCAAGCTATGCCTCTGGCTTTGTTTCTAGTCAACTATTATCTTTAACACAATACACTGCATAACCCCAGAAGCTGAGATTATAATGCACCTCTCTATCTGCTGTAGGATCTTCTTTCTATTCAGTTTGATAAGCAGTATTCAAATTTCCTGCTTACTTTCAGAATTTCAAGTCATAGTGTTACCAGTTGTTTTCCACTGACTCATGTGTTTGTGCTCCGAGTCTGCTTTTACAGATATTGCACTGAGCCCCTTCCTTTAAGTGTAAAAAGTTCTGAAAATTAGTTACTTTTCCTGAGAGAAGCCTTTATTAACTTTAGTCATCTTTAAGGTCTTCCTTCTACATTCACTCAGGGAAGGTATCAACACTTCATGACATTCCTGTCTTATATTTATTCACCTCATCTGTGACTTGTGACAAAAGAGCTTACTTTTTCTTATCCACACACTCAGAAACACACACACATGTACACACAAACACGCACACACACCAGCTACTGAATGGATGCAGTAAATAATAAACAGAACATTACACACAGCCTTGGGGGAAGCTCTCCTTACCGTGGATGATCTGCCACCATTTTTTCCACGCACTTTTCTGTTTAAATAGTGTGCGATGCACGCATGAGTGTTTACAGGTCTTGCTGCTGTAAAAGTGGGCGGGCATTCCCTCGCTCCATAGTTCCAGCACCCATGCACAAGTACCTGTTCCGTTTGAATGACTGGATGCAAAGAGCATTCTTAAAGAACAACGCCCTTACAAATTTTTGTTTTAAGTTGAAGTAAATTAATCTCCTGGCCAGGCGATTCCAGGGGGGTGCAAGTGCACCCCCTTGCACCTGCCTGCGGGCGCCCTTGCATACAAGGCCATGTCCAATCAGGATCTGATGGACATGCTCCACCTCAAAAAATCCAAATCCATCAGGACCACGAGAGCTAAAGACTTAAACCTCGGCACAAGTATGACTAGGACATGCTGGAGGGATAGATTCATAACCCAGAGGCTTCCTATGCTTTGGAACAGGATCCCAGTTCGTATTAGGCAGAGCCCCTCACTGACTCTCTTCAAGAGAAATCTTGATGAGTGGATGGGAGATTGTAAGTTTACCCCAGGGGTCACATCTGTGTCACTGCTAGACAGGGGCACAGTAAACTAATTCTATTATATAAGGGGACCTTCATTGTGTCACTACTTGACAGAGGCACAGTATTCTAGATTTATTCTGTACATTTTGTACCATTTCATGGGGTGGAAAAGCCACATCACTATGGCTAGGCTTACAAATGTCCCAGGGCAGATAGCCTAGTACTATACTATGAAACTATACTATGAAACTATATAAACTAAATTACTTTTAACAAAGATCGCTTTCGTACCAGGTAAATACTTCATCAGGTTTGTGTGTAAAGAAATATCACAATATGAATGAACACGTGTATAAATATACAATTGAACACTTAAGTAGGATGAAAACCATGACTATAATTGCTAAGGTAGAAATACAGTGAAAACATGTTAAAATAATGAAAATAAATAAAACATTAAGGCCTTGGGGATCTGTTAGTGTGGCATCTAACTAAGAAAACACTTAGTTTGGATGAGTAAAAGTGCACTCAAGAGAATCAGAAAACAGCACCAATGTCAGTTATTTTCATTGTAAAATATTTGCAATGTTTGATATTTGTTTTTAACAATATTAGTATGTAATGTCAGCATTAATCAGTCCCATATCAGTCTTTTAATCAGTCTTTTAAAAAGTGGAGTAATTTTCTGAGTTCTAGCATGCTTTTTATAGAGCGATAATAATTAAGCCTCGGTTTTCTAAAGGAGTTCAGTTTCAGCTGCCACAGTAGTTCATTTGTTTTCTAAAAGTTTAGGTTAGACAAGGGATGGAAATGGAAGGAGACATCCCTAATCTAATCTTTTAGAAAAATGTGAATGGCTGACAATGTCATATTTTTGTATTATACACCTCCAGAATCAACAGAGCCAGATCATGGTCAAATCCAGATACAGATTTGCTGTATCCAGGACTGTTTGTAAGCTTCTGAGCCCCCAAGCCTTTCTGCATTGGAAAGAAGCCTTCTAGCTTATCAGTGGGAGTGGTAAGCACTAGATAGCCTATCTACCATAAGAGGAGCGGTTTCGGGCCCAGAAATTGTAGTTTATTGGCCATTTGGGCAGTTTTTCCATCCTTTTCAACTTTCTGATTTATAAGCCTTTGTTTGCGCAGGTTTTCGCTTGTTTAAGCTCCGCCTAGAGGCGCCAAAACTGAATTTAACTATTACTGGTGCCAGAAAGTCTGCTCTTCAGTTTTTCCCTTGAATCTTGTTAGTTTTTTCTCTCTTACACTTCAAATAGCTTAATCACTTTGCACTTCAACAGGTTTTTGTAGCAATTATTGTAGCACACTTAAGTGCCATCAGCACTAGTTGTTCTTCAGGGAAATAGCTCCAGTAATTAGTAGCTATGACCACCCCTCCTGGCATGATTAAAGGGCAGTGCCCTGTGCTTTCTCCTGTTAACCTAGTGCACTTGGGCATTCTGAGGCAGTGTAGCAACTGTCTCATGTACACAGACAACCCTGTCCTCTTACCAGCCAATACTCTGACTTGTGAGAGATGCACTTATATCACCAAATTGGAAGCTACGCACTCTCCAGCCAAGATCGGACTAGCTGGTCAAGAGGAGAAGGTCAACACCTGTACCACACCACATGGAACACATAGCCCTCCAGAACACCCACCATCACATCTCTCACATCAAAACAAAAGCCACACACCCACCTTCGTGGAGGCTGTCAATAGAAATTTACCCAAACAGCAGAGACCTCCAAAACAGAAATGCACTTGACCACCACAACACAGCACAAACCACAGGACACATAGCTCACCTCCACAGTGTGCCCCTCAACCTAAGCATACACTAATCATAGGTGACTCAATAGTGAGGCACACAGATGTCCCACTCACTAGGTTGAATAAGGAGAAGGTAACAGTGAGCTGTCTATCAGGTGCCAGAATTCAACACATAACACACGCACTCAGGTCACTCCACAAGTACAAGTCCATGTGGGTGTGAATGACCTGAGATGCACCTCCCTGGACTATATGAAAAGAAACATGGTGGATCTCTCAGATTATGTGGCCCAGGCAGGTATGACCATAGCCCTGAGCAGTATCCTACCATCACCCATAATGATACTGCAGTACAAACAAAAAATGATTGACTTCAACAATTGGCTAAGTTTCTGGTGTCATTCTAAGGGGATCCAGTATCTATCTGCTTGGGATGACATGATTGACAGACCTCAAAGCTTTGCCAGAGATGGCCTGCATCTTTCACCCCTGGATTTCCAGGTACTGGCTAAGGCTCTTGCCACCTCTATAGTGCCTTTTTTAGGTGGTGTTCCAAAGACCAAATTACTACCATAACAGCTTTAAATAAATACAATCTGAGGGTCATGCTGCTCAATGCTAGAAGTCTAAATCTCAAGATGCACTCGCTCGAAGCACTCCTCAAAATGGAGAACATCAACATTTGTGCTGTAACAGAGGTCTGGTTTAAAGCTGCAGAAAGCACCCCTGTGCTACCAGGCTATAACTCATTCTACACCTTTTGGCCCCAAAACATGGACCCTAGCTCCAAAGGCAGTGGTGTCCCCATATTCATAAAAGATATGCACACCTCCAGACTAGTTGTCCAGCATAACACATCTGAGATACTTCAGGTACAACTAACATTGGTTAAGATGGCGATCCAGGTCATAGTCTGCTATAGGTCCCCAAACATGTCCCTAGACTCTCAACCCACATTCCTAAGCACCCTGGAATCTATCAAGGTCCAACCCAACACTCTCATACTAGGAGACTTCAACTACCACTCCATCAGCTGGGAGAACTACTCAAGCACCAATACACTGGCCCAACTCTGCCTGAAATTCATCATTTCCAATGCCCTGGACCAGCTCATTTTGACCCCCACTAGAGGTCAACATCCTTGACCTGGTTATTACTAACATGGGCAACCATTGCTCTACACCAGTAGTCAATCCCTCCCTGGTCAGATCTGGCCATAAACTAATCACCATGGAAATCGACATCTCACTCACACCCCCCGCAAAGGTAACCACCTTGAAAAACTTCTCTAAAGCTGACTTTGGGCTCCTAAAAACAGAGGTGGCTAACTTCACAGCACCCAATAGCTGCATGACAGCTGAATCATACACCAATGCTCTGTACGAACATGTACATAAATGCATGGAACTAGCCATACCCAACAGAACCAAGACGCTCTCCTCCAAAAAAAGGAATCCAATCTGGTGGTCTCTTGCCATTAATAAACTCTACAACAGAAGGAAGAAACTGTTACAGAAAAAGATGAAGTCCCAAGACTGGAAAAACTCCCTTATTAGCCTCAACAAAAAGTTCAGATCCCTCATCAAATCCTCTGAAGCCAGATATGAAGGCAGAATTGCGTCAGACACTAAAAACAATCACAAAGCCTTCTATAGTTATATCAAGAACCTCCACAGCAATACCCAGATTTGCCATGGGTTACTGCACAATGGTACCTCCTATACTGAGCCAACAGATATTGCCAACATATTTGCCAACAGATTCAGTGCCAACTTTACCCCTCTCTCCCCCCTAAAGGACTAGTCACAATACAGGAAGAATGCCAGGCACCCAGCATTACTGCAGCACAGGTTAAAGCTGCATTGTCCAAGGCCAAGAATACAGCTTCCATGGGATCCAATAATATCCCTGGCTGTGTTCTACATGAGCTACAAAGCCAACTAGCACCACATCTGTGTGCCCTGTTCAGTCACAGCCTCACATCAGGCTTTGTCCCTACCAAATGGCGCACTGCTACAGTCATCCCTCTCCATAAAGGGGGAGCAACTGCAGACCCTGGGAATTTTGGCCTCATTAGCCTGATGAGTCTGATATATAAAGCTATGGAGTGCATCATTATGGACCTGATTAGCAAAGATATAGGAAATCTCCAAACTCTAGACCCCACGCAATTTGGCTTTCTGAAAGGGAGATCATGCCTGCTCAACCTGGTTGACTTCTTTGAGTCAGTCACCAGGGCTGTGGATGAAGGTAAGGCAGTGCATACAACCTACAACGATATGGCCAAGGCCTTTGATACCATTCCTTATTCTGGAATTATTGATAAACTCTCAAATTAGGCATCAACCCCCTATATCGTTAGGTGGGTTGCAAACTGGCTCACAGATAGAGCACACAGTGTGAAAGTAGTAGACTCCAAGTCAGACTGCCGACCAGTCACGAGTGGAGTCCCACAGGGATCGGTTTTGGGTCCTCTCCTGTTCAGCATCTACTTCTCAGAAGTCCAGACCAACACAAAGGGACTCTGGCTGACCAAGTTCACAGATGACTGCAAGCTGGGAACCATTATTAACTCCCCAAGTGATGCAGACATCTTAAAGAAAGGCCTCACTGAGACCAATGCCTGGTGTCGAAACCATGGCCTTAAGCTTAACGCCAAAAAATGTGTCCTCATCCCCTTTGGTAAAAACTCATTTCCCACTAATTACCACATTGATGGGAGCCCACTGAACACTGAAGGTGTTATAAGAGATCTGGGGACGCAGGTTGACAGCAACCTCTCCTTCGACCACCACATTGCCACTGTGGTCAGAAAGTCCTTTTATGTGGCACATCTCATTATCAAGGGCTTTGCATCCAGGAAGAAAATGGTCATCATCTCTCTCTACTCTTCCCTCATTAGACCAATCATTGAGTATAATGTCCCATTTGGCATGTACCTCACTAGACACCTGCAACAGCCGGAGAGGCCACAGAAGTACCTCACGAAGAGGATCCTAGGCATTAAACACATGTCCTACACGGACAGACTCAAAAGACTCCAGCTATTCTCTGTCTCATATCGCCTACTTAGAGGCGATCTTTGCTTGACTTACAAAGCCATGTCTGACCCAGCTCTGTTAGAAATGGTACACCTAAAGAAATCCCAATCCCTCCACACCACACACTCCAGAGACCTCAACCTCATTACCACAATCAACAGAACATGCTGGAGGGACATGTTCCTTACCCAGAGACAGCCTATGCTCTGGAATAGACTTCCCATACATGTCAAGCAGAGCACCTCGCTGTCCCTCTTCAAGAGAAATCTTGATGAGTGGATGGGTAATAGAAAGTTTTCCCCGGGGATCACTCCAGTGGCTCTACTTAATAGAGGCACTGGGAACTAACGTCGGGCAGCACAATGCCAGGGCACTTCTATGGGTTAGGCTTGTAAAGACTCCAGGGCCATTAGCCTAGTACACACCTATGAACCTATGAAATGGTGCCTCTGCAGAGTAATGAACAAGACCCACACCAGCCATACCAATATCCCATTACTTGGGTGTCAACAGTAAGCTTCTCTCTCTTGAAACTCACATTTAATGAAAATGCATCTAGCAACCAATGAAATTACAAGAGACATGTCGGAACTCTTATTCAATCACCATATAGTGAAGTTCTAATTGGCAGCTGTGTGTAGGGCACAGGAATTCAAAAGACAGTTGTGTAATGTATTTGCTTTTCAGGAGCAATGTCTGGTGGGGTAACTTGGTCAGAGTCACACAAAAGACAAAGTCTAAGGGATTCAAATCCTGTACCACTGGAAGCTGCTATTGAATAGCTCATAGCCTTACTTATCTGCACTAAGTCCTACGCAAACTGTTGCAGTGCATTTCATATCTGCATGCCTGCAAAAAATAAGCTAAATAGGTTCATGGTTTAGTACTAAGTTAACTGCCTTTGCAAGCCATTTTAAGCTTAGCCAATTATCCTTTGTGAGACTCAAACCCTGCACCTTGTGTTTGTAAGGCAAACACCTTAGCCATTAAGCCACCCCCAACATTAAAAATGTATTCATGATAAAAAATATTAGCATTAAACTCACAGATCTCATGATCTCCAGTTTATTCACAGTTAAATAATAAACACACTGCCAATGTTCAACAAAACAAGGAAAGCAGGGATCACACCCGAAGAACATGTTTCAAATGATCATGATGCCTCTATTTACTTCAATTAATTTTCTTCCTTTACACCATTACCACTCTAGTGTATAGGTAGTTACTAGGCTTGCAGTCCAGTGAACCATTGAGGAGCCTAACTCAAATTTCCAATAGTTCCAAAGCACTCCTTAGTTGAATGACATGTTTAAAATCACACAGTAGACAAATGAGGGCTGAGGGAATCAAACCCTGTACCACAACTCACAGACTTAATCCTTAGCTAAACTAAAATAAAAAGGGAAATTATTCAAACCCAACACCCGTGACACTGGAAACAGCAGCATTAACCCATTATTCTGATTTATAAGTTATGAGTGGAATAGTGAGATGCAGGAACCAGGTATATATGCAAACACATATGGATGTGACCATAAATTACAGCTTGTTCAAAGTCACACAGTAGAAAAATGGAAGTGAAAGGGTTCAAATTTTTTATTTTTGACTACAGAAAACACTGCATTGATATTGCACAGCCATAAATGCTAGATAACTCAAAATCACTTAACTCATTAACAGAATAATAACTGTTGCATGGACATGCATTTAGTGAACAGTAAATCTTATGAAACTGTAGTCACTGGCATTTGTGACTAACTTTAATCCTCATTCCTCAGAAATTTACAGGAAAATGGAAGTTATCAAGGAGCAGAGCATAAATATGAGGCAAAATTAGACATGTTCTTCAAAACTGGAGAAATAAAGAGTACGCTATTCTAATTCAATTAAAAAGTTAACAGAACAACACATTTTGTATCAACATGTCCAGCTGTAAACCTCACTGACTTTTAAACTTCAGTGATTTATCAGAAAATGAAGAAGTGTGTGAATGTCTGTGGGTTGTGCAATAGATTGTCTCTAAGCTCTTAATGAACTGCCTTGTCCACCCAAGGATAGAGGGTTTGAGTCTTTCTTCTCTCATTTGCCAACTGTGTAATTCTGAGCATGTTGCTTAACCTAACAGTGGTCCTGGTAAATATAAAACACATATATTTCCAGTGCTATGTCTGACTGCAGCACTCTAACACAATCCCTTCAGTCTGCTTGAATTAGCAGTATGCTGCATGTTATTATTCCTGTCTGTCAACTTTCTTCCTTCTTGCAATTGAACTGCTATTGGTAGAAGGGTGGAACCTGCTGCTGCAACTTCCTGTAGTACTACATCAGGTCCAGGTGACAGAAAGAGACATTGGGCAAATATTTATTTTAATTTTTATTTTGCAGGTCATGCTATAGGCTACAAGTGAATATTATCACCTTAGTAGTGATAACTCAAAACACCTTCTAATAACATCTTGTGGAAGAAGCATATGCACACTGAGCAGCAGTAAATCATGATTTCTCAGCTCCTCCCACAGGGAAGATTGCAGTTAGAGGAAGAATGGATTCCAGAAAACACTTTCTGCATTTGCCCAGAAGTGAGACACACCAGTTAAAAACTGTGGAACACAAGCCCTAGTGGGTATGCAGGTGCTTTACCAAGATCACATGCTCCAGTGTTAAATGTACCTGATAAATCAAGAAGGGCAACAATTGATTCACTGCTGTCAAAAGAGCACTGTTAGTATTGTGTTACTTTCATAAGTCATAATAAGAATCTAAGAGGTCATACTCAACTATGTAATATTGAAGTTACAATAAAATAACTTTTTTTTCTATAATCTTTATTTAAAATTGGCAGGTTAGAAGTAGAGTGGTAATTCTCCAGACTGGAGGAGTCCAAGTATTGCTTCTTAAAAACAGGAGGGATCAAGGCTCTCTTATAACTGACCATAGGTCATCTAAGCAGAAGTGAACAGTCCTTGTTTGTGCTGTATTCAGTCTGCTAGATGACGTGCACATATACAATAATCAGACTTGTGAGTTCAGAGTAGCTGATATGATGAACTTCATAGTGCAGTAGATCACTAATTTGTGCTAAAGAGTTTCATGAATTGTTTCCTTCCTGAAGTTGTCAGTCATAAGCATGAAAATATCAAGTGGCTGCCTCACATTCAAAAGTTGAAAATACCTTCTATTTTACTAAAATGGCTGAACTGTGCAGTCTGTCGATAACGTGGTCAGCCTAAGGTGGTAAGATTTTCCCTGAACAAGAGAACTCCCTCCGTATTTCTGCCAAATAAGCAATATAGTGTTCCTCAGGCCTAAATTTCTCCTCAAACAAGAGCATCTCACTCAAATTACGCCCCAACCTGCATCCCTCTCTGCAAAGAGTGGAGAGCTCATGGTAGTATGAAGCTCATAAACTCCATTTGAGACAGGATGTATATTGACAGGGACAATTTGATCAAGAACAGATGTGATACCCGGTCATGTGACAAACATGGATAAAGCCCTAACTGCACCTCAGATGGTCTATGTTCAACTAGCAGTACTGGTGCTAGAGGAATTGGATGAGGTAGGATGGGAGTTAGTGGCCAATGCTGGCTCATCCATCCTGGGGGTAGGGAGACGTCTTACTGCATTGATAACACCTGCAGTTGTATTGCCACATGAAGAGCCTAACTTGCCTGTGCTACAAGCAATGTACTGCTTAGTAAGTTTGTTACTCATGTGCAGAAGTGAGCATATACATCCCAGAGGCAACTATAGCAGAGCTCACATGCTGCCGGGGGGGGGGGGTTAGGATAGCACAGTCCAAAAGACCTGCAGACTGGGCCATTCTCTAACACTTCACTCTCCACATCCACTGAGGAACAAATGGGCCAGAGAGCTCTTGCCCCAAAAGAGGAACAAATGAGTCAGTTTGGTGCAGGACAGGGAGCTATTGGGCTAATCCTATAAACCACAAAAAAGTGATAATTTCATTGTAAGCAATCATGAGAATCTCCAAATTATGTGTATTGCAAACCAAAAGGAGATGGTTGTATAGTACCTTGATCATTTCTTATAATCTTACTTAAAATTTATATACCATACCAGCTTCAGCTCATGGATTATAAGAAGTGCCAAGAAGTTGACCAAATGATGGTCGGACCATGAGACTGATTCCACTACCAAGTCCAAGGTGACCACACTTACTTGGAATATAAAGTTGTGTGTGTCCATTCTTATGGAAAGCATTGTTAATTACTTGAACAAACCCAAGACCCCTCGTGATGGAAAAAAAATTTAGATAGAGCCATGGATTTATCATTGACCCAGACAGTGAGATCATCAAATGCTAACTATCTCAGAAGACACAACACTGTGTCAAAAAGGAAATCAGTAAACTCTTACATAAATTTCCTTAGCTGTGTGGATGGTACACAAAGGCAAACAAACAGTTTGTTTGCAGTGTAAGGCCATATCTACATGAGCTTCTAGACCAGCAGGGAACTTCATTCATTTCAAATGGAGAACTGAAACAGAATGCTATCCCATATCTGATATGTTCATGGGTGCACTGAGTAACAGAGAAATGTTGTGAAATGGTCATTACTGGATGAGAGCCAAAGCTATAATTCAGGGGGACTTCTGGTATGGTGGCATTGGACTAAAGACAGAAGCTTTGTGCTCCCAGCAAGACCATTGGAATTTTTATATAAATAAATGTTCCAATTAACCTTGACTCCCAAAAAGATGGTATAGGGCTTAATGTCTTCAACTAGAGTGAAGACAAGAAGGAGGGTGCAAAAACTCATAGACTTACCTGATCCAAATATGGGTAAAAAGGATGTCCATGAGTTGTTATTGAAGGAACAGTGGGAAACAGGCCAGGCCAGACAATGGAGAATGTATCTCTTGAATCAGAGATGTTGCTAGAGATAAAAATCAACTAGATCCATGCTGATATTTTTAAGATTAGCAATTCTCTCACACTCACTAAGTTAACTCAACCAACAAAAGGTTGCAACATATGGAGGTATCTTTAACTGAACAGTCTGATGCCATAACTAATCTACATACATTGGATAAGTCACTAAGGGAAAGGTGGTAAAGCTAGAGCTGAATGAGATAAGTCAGAAACCTATTGAACTAGAAGGTTGATCGAGTAGGGATAACATCCACTTCACAGCCATTCCAAAGAAAGTGGAAGGGAGAGATTGCATGGATTTTATACTCAAATATTTGATCAAGTGGACAGGTATAACTCCAGCAGACTTACATATGGATAGAGTACATAGAGTGGATTTTCCATGTGGAGGAACATGGAGAAAGTCCAGACTAGTGTTGGTAAAGTTTAGTACATTCACATAGGAACAACAAATTCTCTCCATACTTTGGAAGAGGGGGAACATTCCACAAAACTGGAGTGACCAGAATATATGCAGATAATGACTACTCAGTGCCTACAAGGACTAAAGGAAACTCCTTCATCCCTGTAATAAGAAAATGCAGGGAGAGGCACCTTAGGTTCAAGTGGCTCTATCCTGTAGTCTTCAGGATTTTTTTCCCAACTGGTATTAAATCCTACACAGATCCTAACCAGGTAATGGCAGAACTGAAAAAGAGACAAGTGGAGATGGGTAAAGACTCAAAGAAAGCAAGGCAAGTCAAGTAGAGAGCCCTCACAATTCAAGAGAGGGAAGAACATTAGAATCCCTTGAGAGGATGCTGGAGAAGTCCTTTCCCCTCTTCCACAGAAAAATGTCGGAAAAGATGAAGAAGATGCAGAAATATATAAAAAAAATATTGCTGTCAGTGACTTTATCTACAGTGACTGAGTTAGGAAGGGAACAGGACTGCTTGGACTGAATGATCAGAAACTTACATTTGTAACGATTCAGTAACCAAAGCCCTTCTGTAAGGTAGGGTCTTGTAAACATGTATGTTATAGGAAGGTTGTACACTGAATACACTACCATAAATATGTTGCACCACTTGTGAGTCCAGAATGAATTGGCATGTTCACTTAAAATGATTTTACATAAAAGTAGAATTGATAATGGTTGTAAAAATGCTAAATAACTGTTACTCTTTGGAATTGAGGTTACAAAAGTTAAACATGGAAATCTCCTCTGAGAGTTAATATGAGTGATTGCTATTATACAAACTTATTAAGAATTTAAACTTTGTTCTAATGGATCAGGAACCTGATTGTGAACTGGGCATATTGCAAGAATCAGAAGCATGGCATGTGTCATTGTAGTCCAGGTGGGGCCCTTGTGGTGCCACATGCTTGAGATATATGGTAATTATCAGAGCAGCCGATATCTGGTAAAGTTGTCAATTAAAAATCGGATGTAATGTGTCACTACAGAAACAAATATTAGCTGAAAGACATACAGTTGATTGTGTATGCAGGGCATAAGGAGAGAGCCCAGGTTGCAGACTGGAGTGAGTGATTGGTATGTACTCTTTGCCCATGCTGACTAAACCTTTTTCACCCTTCACACAAGGTGGTTCTGATTATGCCAAATAACTCATATATTTTGCTTTGAAGTTGATGTCAACTAAAACCTTTTTCACTCTTCAGATAGTGTAGTTTTGAGTAAGCCTGACCTCTTGTCTGTTTTACTTTGAAGATGCCTCTTGGGAGGAGCTGGGTAACAATAGTTACATGTCTGTCATCTTGCGTAGCCCAACAGGAGTGGAAGGCAGCTCAAGGGCTTGCTGGATTGATAAAAAAAGAAGGAAAAAAAAGAACGGATGGAAAAGCAGCCATGTACAACCAACAATAACAAAGCTAAGGGTCAGCACAGGGAAGTGTCAACATAGAGAGTGAATAAAGAACAGGACAAGGGATCTAATTAAATACAGAAGAGAGTTATAGGTTCATCAATTCATAGTTGTATACTAGGCTAATGACCACTAGGGCCCTTATAAGCCTAGCCATGCAACTCAAATATGACCCACAAATTTGACTTACAGTATACAGGGGGTGATCTGCTGAATATCTCTGTCCATCAGAGACATAGGAGCCAGACCAGGGATGAAGTTACAATTACCCATCCATTGGTCCAAATTGTGCTTAAATAGGAATAGGGAGGAACTCTGCTTCACATGGATGGAGACTCTGTTCCAGAGAATGTGAATTCTCTGAGAAACATATCCTATTTATGTAGCAAGCAAAATGTAGGTCTTTTAATCTAGAAGTTCTGATGGTGTTTGTTTTCCAGATGTGCAAAAGGTTCATTAAAACAGAGTCCATGAATGCCTTGTATGCCAGGCGAAGATCACCTCTCAGAAGTCTGTATGATACTGAGTAAACAGACAGAGCTTTGAAGCGACCAGTGTAAGGCATTGTGTTTACTCTCTGTATTCTTTTTGTAAGGAACCTTTGTGAAAGTTCCAGTTGCTGCATGTGTCTGGTCAGGTACATACCAAAGGAGACATTATAATGTATGATGGGTCTGATCAGGCCTGAGTACAGTGGTATGATGACCTGTCTGGTCCTAGATGCCATGCTCTTGCTTATAAGTTGAGCAATATAGTAGGATTTTCTTAATACTTTGGTCACATGTTGATCAAAGGCTAGGTTACTATCTACATGATTTCCTGATCCCTGACAAGTGAATCAGCTTTTAAGGATGTTTTATTTATGATGTAGTTATTCGGGGTGGCAGACTTACCAAAAGGTACTATAATGCATTTCTTGTTATTGAGTTTTAAGCCATGGCTTTGGCACCAAGTATTTTGTCTGGGATAGATCTTCCTGAAGGGTGTTCGCATCTTGGGGAGGATTCAGTAACTGTTCCCAGTTTGCAATCATCTGTGAATTAGGTTAGACAGAGGCCTTTGACACTGGGTTTGACATCTGAGAAATAGAAGCCAAAATGGAGTGGGCCTAGCACAGAGCCCTGGGGGACTCAATTTTTGAATGGCCTCTTTGTGGAGGTGGTCTCAACGATTCTAACATCCTGGGTCCTATAAGTGAGCCAATTAGCTATCCAGCATGTTATAAAGGAGATTATATCTAGTTCTGTAAGTTTGTTGACAATGCCTGAGTGGCGTATTGTATCAAATGTTACAGCTAGAACTAGGTAAGCAGTATGCACAGTTTTCCCCTCATCCATTGCCTTAGTGAGTATTTCAAAGAAGTCCACCAGATTCAGTAAACGTGACCTTCCTTTGACAAACTCAAACTGGGATGGATCTTCTGCCTGGAGGTCTCCTATGTCCTTGTTGATAATTTCCATGATAATTATTTACATGGCTTTGCAAATAAGACTAGTCAGACTAATGGGTGTGTGGTTTCCAAGATCTAGTGAAAGGTCCTCCTTTATGAAGGGGATTGACTGTCACAGTCTTCCATTCACATGGCACAAAGCTTGTTTTAAGATTATAATTAAATAATGACTTCAGGGGTCCTGATAAGTCATATTTTAGACTATTCAGGAGGCATCCTGAGATGTTATCAGGGCCCCCTGAGACAATGTCCTTGGGTTTAGTGAGTGCAGCCAGTACATGTTCCCTAGTTATATTTGGAGGAGTTATGTTTGAGGGTGTTTTAGGGCTATGGTTTGGAGTGGGATGGGGGTAAAGCTGGAAATGAATTTGTTCACTAGCAGGTTTGCTATATTGCCAGGCTTAGTGAATGTGGCACCATTAATCACCAGTTCAGCACATTGCTGTGTGCTGCCCTTGAGGTTTCCAACATGGCTGAAGAAGGCCTTACGGTTATCTTTTAGCTGGGAGGCCATCTTAACCTTAACATTTGCTTTGCTTGACCTATGTAGCCGTCTTAGTTGCATATTTAGTTTGTTGAGAGAGTTTTTATTTTTATGGGACTTACCATTCCTGATTTTTGCCATATAGTTTCCTTTGGTGTACATCCTGTTTAATTTGTGATGTCACCAGGACAATTTGTTTCTGGGACTAGTCCTGAGCTTACTTCTGGTAGGTACAGCAGCCTCTATTCAGCCATTGACATAATTATACAGAGTTTCTAAGAAAATTTCAGCATAGGCTGCTGTGTTGTTAGGGTTTGGAGGAGCAATGAATTTGACAAGCCATGACTTAATTACAGGTAATTTGCCTTGGAATAGTTCCTAACTGTTACTGGTTTTAATGGGATTACAGAGTTGATTTTGATTTTGAAGGAGACAGCTTTATGGTCAGATTTTACCAGGGAGAATGAGATATTGGGGGGAGAGGTTGCAGTGTTCTCCCATACTTTTGAGCATGAGGTGCAGTATGTCGGAGCCTGTAGTGGGCACTATTTGGTCAAAGATGTTTGTATTTATGAAGTCCGGGAATCTCTGTGTCTACAGATTTGAACCCATGTAAGATTCACAGTCTATAGAGGGGTAATTAAAGTCTCCCATGAGCAGGGTATTAGGTTGGATGGTAGGTGCCTCAAATAGGTCCAAGTATACATTATGAGCTTTTTGGGACATGTAGGGTGACCTGTAGCTAGCAAGGATATGGTATGGATTTTTGTCTATGGTGATCTGCATGTGGAAGAACTCTAAAACATCATCTTGTTTGACCACCCTAGGGGGATGATTGTTACTGATGCATATTGAGACACCTCCACCTTTAGCCCTTGTCTGTGCAGCTACTGGTCTAAAAGTGTGGAAGGCACCGAAACCTTGCACTGCTGGGGTACACTCTGTTGCTTTAAACCACATCTCAGTAACTACACAGATGTCTATATTTTGTGTGTGAGGAGGGCTTGGAGGTAGTGTAGTTTTTTATTTAGCTCAAAGCAAGTGGGTCAGACTAAGACAGAGCATTTGGAGGAAATCAAACATAGGATCAAAGTGAAGGTAACTGCAACTGCAAGCAAAAGATGGGCAGAAAACTAAAATAAATTTACATATGCACTAGAGCTTGTTAGGTCCCTGCAAGATTATAGGGGCACTTCAGGAAGTGATGACAAAAAAAAAAAAAATAGATTAAGGGAGGCCAGGAACTCTATGTCCAATTACATACATCTGGTATGTCTTTCTGTACTTGCACGTGCATGGCTTGAGCCCGTACCTGATGTACTTGTAGTATACAATGTTGGGGAAATATCAGTATGACAGTTAACAGCAGTGCCATGACTTGAGGCTGTGGAAATAATAGGTAATGGTCACAGTAACATAGTATGGAAACACTCTCCTGCCATTCCCTGGTGTTGTCCAGAAGTAGTTGGACCTGTGAATATTAATGCAGACAGCACTGCTCATGTTGTTTGCACTGTTCTTTCTGTACTGGAGTTGTACGAGTACCTGTCATTACACTTACATCATCATCATCCCGCTGCGTGAATCTGTGTGCACGGTTCAATTCTACTGATGTAAATCCAAAATGACAATACATGAATATGCATTCAACAGCAATATGTGATGATTTACTCTATAGTCATCAATTTCATGCAAAGTAAGGCATACATTTTGGCCTGAAACTCCTGCTTCTATCCCTACCCTGGGTATGCATCACTCCCACTCGCAGTGTGCAGGGAGGCAAGAAATATTATGATCTTATCATAGGATCATAGGAAGTTACTAGGCTATTGGCCCTGAGACCCTTATAATCCTAGCCAAGTGTTTAGCCCATGTTTAGACAAATCAGCACCCGATGCCCCTGTCCAGCAGGGACATGGGTGGAATCCCAGGGATTTATTTTCTACTTTCCATCCAGTTATACAGGTTGCATGTAAAAAGGGGTAAAGAGGTACTTTGCTTGATGTGGAGAAAGAGTCTATTCCACAGATGGGGGAGTCTCTGGGACACAAATCTGTCACACAAACAAGTCCTATTGATGTCACAGACCAGGTTTAGACCACACATGAGGGTTATTCGAGTGGAGCTTGACTTGGGGATGTGCAGCAGTCCCATCAAGGCGGTGTCTGAGATCAGCTACTATGCCAGACAGAGGTCACCTCTGAGGAGTCTGTATGAAAATGAGTAGAGGGATATGGCTTTTAGCCTATCCGTGTAGGGTAGATTTTTGAGGCCCTGGATTCTCCTGGTGAGGAACCTCTGTGGTCTCTCCAGCTACTGCATGTGCTCCGCAAGGTACATGCCAAATGGGATGTTGTACTGAATAATGAGCCTTATAAGGGAGGAATACATGGATGTTATGACCTCCTTGTCCCTGGATGAGATACCCTTACTTATGAGGTGGGTCATGTAGAAAGCTTTCCATACAATGGAAGCAACATGGTGGTCAAAAGTCAGGTTGCTATCAATCTGGGTGCCCAAATCCCTCAAGACTGATTGTGTGCTTAGGACATTGTTATTAATGTGATAATTTGTGGGGACGTCACTCTCCACAAAGGGGATGATGATGCATTTTTTGGTATTTAGCTTCAGGCTATGTTTCTGGCACCAGTCATTTACTTGGGTGAGACCCACTTGGAGGATGTCCACATCACTAGGGGAACTGATGACAGCACCCAGCTTGCAATCATCTGCAAACTTGGTCAGCCATAGCCCACTGGGTTTGTCCTGCACCTCAGAAAAGTATATCCCAAATAACAGAGGCCCCCGAGATTGAACCGTGGGGTACTCCACTCGATACAGATCTACTGCTTGTGGTGGCTTCCCCTATTGTGACTAGGTGGGTTCTATCAGTGACTCAGTTAACTACCCATCTGGTAACATACAGATTGATGCCTAGTTGAGAGAGTTTATCTATTATGCCTGAGTGGGGATTAGTGTTGAAGGCTTTGGCCAGGTCAGGGTAGGTGGTGTGCACCGGCTTCCCTTCGTCCATGGCTTTGGTGACTGTCTCAAAAAAGTCAGCCAGATTTAACAGACATGACTTCCCCTTGACAAAGCAAAACTGTGTGGGATCGAGTGTTTGGAGGTTGCCAATGTCCTTGTTAATGAGGTCCATGATAATCCGTTCCATGGCCTTGCAGATCAGACTAGTTAGGCTGATGGATGATACACCTTTTTGTAATGGGATGGCAGTGGCTGTCCTCCACTCAACTGGGACAAAGCCAGTACTCAGGCTTTGGCTGAATATGGCGCCTAATGGTTCTGCAAGTTCCTGCTTGAGTTCATGTAGGATGCAGCCTGGGATTTTATCGGATCCCATGGAAGCTGTATTTTTTGCCTTTGAGAGAGCAGTGATGACTTGATCCCTAGATATAAGGGAAGGGGGCAGGTACTGGGAATGTCCTGCTTTACTGATGGAGAGACAGAGGGGTGAAATTTTCACTGAATCTGTCAGCCAGCAAGTTTGCTATATCTACTGCATTTATATATGTGGTGTCCTTGACCACCAGTTCTGAACAAATCTGGGTGCTTCCTTTGAGATTGTAGACATATGTGAAGAAGGCCTTATGATTGTCTCTAGTAGATGTGGCCAATTTGGACTTAAAGTTTGCTTTGGAGGATTTCACTAGTGCTCTTATTTGCTTGTTCAGGCTAAGGAGAGATTGCTTCCAATTGGACACCTGCTCTGCCTTGGTCCTGGACAGCAATTTTTTTTCTTTTGTTATAGAATTTATTTATTGCAGATGTCCACCAGACAGGTTTACTCTTCCTTACAGAGGATGATTTAGTCCTGTCAGGTATTCCTGATTCCATGCATCTATATAAATGTCTGTATAGTGCTTTGGTATAGTTTTGGATACTGGTGCCAGTTCCTAGAGAGGGGAGGGGGCTGTGAAGCTGTTTATACCATCCCTCAGGAGGCTATAATCAGCTATGGAGAAGTTTTTTTGCTTGACCCTAGCTCGAGGGGGGGGGGTCGGGGGAGATGGTGACTTCAAAAGTGACTTCTTTATGGTCAGATCTTACCAGGGAGGATGATACTGCAGGGATGCTGCAGTGGTTACTCATGTTGGTTAATACCAAGTCCATGATATTATCACCTTTTTTGGGTATCAACTAGCTGTTTCAAAGCATTTTCATTGACAAAATTGAGGAATCTCTGGGCATTTGTGTAATGGCATGAGTAGTTCTTCCAGTCTGTGTTTGGGTAGTTAAAGTCAACCAGGATCAGGGTAAAGGGTTGAATCTTTTTAGATTTGAAGAGGTCCAGATAGGCAGATTGGGCATCTTGAATCAGATTTGGGGGCCAGTAGCTAGCTATGATTTGTATAGGGGTCTTGTCAATAATTAACTGTACCTGGAGTGTCTCCTATGTGTCATACTGTTTGACCAGCCTGAAGGTGTTTATGTCTTTAATATATATTGAAACTCCACCTCTTTTGGCTTTACTACCCACAATTTGGGGTCTGAATATATGATAAGATGAATAACCGGGTAAGGCTGAGAATGCTGTCCGCAGCTTTGAACCAGGTTTTGTGACTGCACAGATGTCAGCATTTTCCAGGGTTATGAATACTTGCAATGTGTGCAGTTTCATGTTTAGACTCCTAGCGTTTAGCAGCATGACCTTTAATTTGTGTTTTGTTGAAATTTTTATGTTGGTAGTTTTACCCTCATCACTTTTTCTAAAATACGCACTATGGGGAGGCAAGAGCCTTTGCCAAAAGCATGAAGCCCAAGTGAGGCAGATGCAGGCCATCTGTAGCAAAGCATCATGGTCTGTTGATCATATCTTCCCAGGCTGTCAGGTACTGGATCCCCTTGGAATGACACCAGTCGTTAAAGTCAATCATTTTCTCTTTGTATTGAGGCATCATTCTGGGTGACAGTAGAATGCTGCTTAATGCTAGGAACATCCCCACCTGGGAAACATATTCAGCAAGTTCAATCATGTCTCTCTTCATATAGCCCAGGGAGGTACGTCTCAAGTCATTCACACCAACACGGACTATGACAGAGTCATAACAGTACCTGTTGCTGAGAGACTTGAGTGCATCTGTGATATGATGGATTCTGGCCACTGACAGACATCTGACTGTGACTTTCTCCTTATCCAGCCTGGTGAGAGGTGCATCAGTGTGTCTCACAATGGAGTCTCCTATGACTAATATATTGGGTTTATGGTTAAGCCTTAGTGGTTGTGAGACACAGGTGTGTGAACTATGTGTGGTATGTGGTGTGGAGGGCTGTGGAGATTGCATGTGTTTTTGCCTCTGAGATCTCCTTTGTTTGGGTATGTTTTTGTTGAGGACCTCCACATATGTGAGTGTGTGTTGTATATGTGTGGGTGGTGTTTGAGGTGTAGTGATTGTGTTGACAACCTTCTCAGTGCCAGATATACTGGCCTGTGAGGGGAGGCAGCATAGACTCTAGGTTCCTAAAGTAATTTATCTCTCGCAAATTGTGTTCCTAGTGGTAGTAGTAGGTGGTTGCCTGTGTACATAAGGCAGTTGCTACACTGTCTCAGGATGTCCGTATCAACCAGACTGGCAGGAGAAACTGTAGGAAATTGTCCATCCATATTTGTCAGAATCTGAGAGAGAAAGGCCAGGGAGAGCTGAGGGGTAAGCCTGAAGCCCAAGTGCTTAAACCAAAACTAAGTAATCAGGGGAAGATCAATGATGGTCCACCACCGATGCTATCCCTTGGTCTGTCATACTGTCATAACCTGTTGTCTGCACTGAGGATCATGTCAGACCAGCATTTTCAACAGGCCTCACAAGATCTATTGTGACTTCCAACAGCATTAATCATATTGGTGATGTCGGCCCACACTTCATTCCTCCATAATGTATTCCTTGCATGTCTAAGGAGTCCCCATCCATGTTGTCACAGAGCATCTAGTATGATGTCATTTTCCTGTGGGGAGAAATTTTAATCCCTGGGTCAGTTTGCCATCTGAAAGACAAGGGATATGCACATGATCATATTCCTGTGGGGGCTCAGTTATGCAGATGATTATGTGAATAGCATATATCACAATAAACTGTATGCATTCCTGTGCAATGCAAAAATGTATTAAACAGTGACTACGACAAATACTAATGTGAAATATAAAAAGTAACACCAATGCCTGCATACATAACAGTTGTAAAATCAACATAACTTGTGACATCTGAAGAGACTGTCTGTGGGATTCAAACCCCTTCACTACATATTTGTTGAGTAGAGGTCCAAAAACAACAGCATCATGCCACAGGAGTCTGCATGCATGCACTTCCCGTTAAAATACTACACAAATTATTATTTAAACAACTTACAGAAAGCATTTGAAAACCTTAGTATCTGTAAGCAGATCACAGATCCTTTTTATATTGAGCCAGTAATTATAAGACTTGTGTTAAGAATCATAAATGAAGACATATCCATAACAGCAAAAGGACATAGTATATATGGATAATGTTGGTCTCCATAGGTTTCCATACGTACACCACAGAGTGCATGGAGTCAATCACTTGATGTACAGATGATTAGTAAATCTTTCTCTTTCTTTAAGTGCTGTTCACTTTTGCTATGTAAATATGTCTGTACAACTGCATATGGGAAATTAATGCATGTCCTTAATGCAGATAGCAACACCTGTATGCATAAATGTAAATCAGACAGAACTCCAGTAAGTTATAAGCATTTGTCTTAAAGCACATATTTTCAATACAAATAATGTTAAACAGGTCCATTTGAGAATGAGTAATGTTAAAAGAGGTCATTTTCTTCAAAATAGAAATTCTAGCCAGTAGCAATTTACCTTATCAGCTACCTATGACTCAGGTATCACTGAAAGTAACAGCACATGATGTGTACCCATGTTTAAGTACCATTTGTGCCATACATAATTAATGAGGTTCATTAAAATTCCAGGTTTTGGAATCACATTTGCACACCTCCACATAACTTCTCAAAATTTAGTGCATTAACCAATAGCTTGGCATAATGGGCAGGTATGCTGAGCAAGTACCCTGTAGGTATCCGTAAATGGTACCATGTGTAGCATGTGCTTGTTGTCTTCCATTGATCTGATAACATGAAATAAGTGACACTTTTAAATATTGATTCTGATACATTTACAGATCAGACCATTGCTAACTGTGAACTGAGTGGGATCCCAATGAGCATTTTTTCATTTATACAACATTTTCCATTGAAGTATCAAGATGACTACTTCCAGGAGGCTTCGATGTGTCCAGACGCCCAATTTGACCGAGGAGGGGACCACACAGATGCTGACCATGTAAGCTGGTGTGGAGTATCAGATGAGACCCAGGCCAAGGAACTTCTTGATAATCAGCATCTGGAACCAGATTGCAAGGGAGCATTGACAACATATGTGGATCTACCAGACTGGAGTACAGGTTTGTCACCTCTATGGTGACCTGCATCAGAGTGATGGAGAGGAGCTTCGTCAGAGGGTCGCAAGTTGCTGAGACAGCCAGTGGATCCCTACAGTAAATGTCACAATCATACATATAGCTGTGCATTCTTATGGAATTTAGAGATATAGCTGTGTCCCAAATATACCAGATACATGGCTTTTATAACCAGTAAGTAGCTGTTCTGACAATTAGCTCATCTTTATAATTAAGAAGACATGCTGACTTACATGTAAGTATGGGTTTTATTTCTATGCTGTTAATGTTTAAAATATTCATAATTCAGAGCTTTGTAGATGTGTATATGTTTTCCAACATATAATGGCATAATTTCACACATCCACAATAGCCACGTATCTCTGATGCCTATAGCGCCTAGGTCACTAATGACCATGCATTTCATAGTTATCTGGTATAGCACAACAGTATTGCTTACTCATGCTGTATATGTCTGAATAGTAACTCATAAATACTTTCTTTACTTCATTCCTCCTAATAAAGTGAACAGTCTTATTAAAGTCTTGTTTGTTTAAACCAAGAGGAATGCCTGTCTAACTGATTACACATATATTTTCAGTTATGTGTTGATAGCTGTTATTTCTTTTGATTATAATAGCCAATAAGTGTCGGAAGTTTCCATATTCATCCGTTATCCACAGGAATATGAATAAAACACAAGCAGTACCTGTTTGCTAAGAAGAAACGTGTGCTACCTGTAACAAAACTGGACAGCATTCCTATATTTTCGCATGCTGTAGGTTCAAATCCACATAGAGGAAACATGTTGTTAAATGGAACATAGAACCAATTAATAAACGTACAGTTAGTGTTTTCACAATGGAACTCATTGCTTCATCACACATTTAAAATCACAATCATCCAGTCATAAAAAAACTAATGAGCATCAACTAATCAACTTTTAACAGACAAAACAAAATTAATTTAATGAATAAAATTATCAGCGTAAATCTCTCAATTTTAAAAACGGTTTAAGTGAAACTCTGTCATTCAGCTCACTGCCTTTGTCAGCACGTAATCTAACAATCCATTTGTCTTCTCTGGATTTAGAAAGCGTTCTTATATCCCCATGCATTTGCTCTCAAGCAATACTTCCATTGCCATAAATTTAAAAGTATGTTCAATACCTTTATCTTTAACATGTTTGCCAAGTGCATTATTGAGGGAAGAAATCCGGATGTGGTATAAGAGTTCCCTAATGTGTGATCTAAATTCCCTATTAGTTTTGCCTACATAAAACGCCCTACATAACTGACAGACTGCTTAATAAACTAAATGCTTCGCACCACAATCTGCTATAACTTTAAAGTGGTATAGAAACCCCATATCAGGGTGTGTCAATTCAGAATCAGAGATGATAAAGAGGCAATAACTACACTGAGAACAAGGTCTGGTACCAATAGATAAGGTTGTCTCATTTGTATGATTCGTACATGTTCTCTTTGTATAACATAACATACGTTGGATGTTCTTTTTATTTTTAAACGAAAACTTAGGAATATCACCTACTATTCTTCTTATGGTAGGTTCGGCTGTTAGAACTGACGAATGTCTTCTAATGATGTCTATAATTCCATTATGATTACTGGTAAAATATAATGGAACACCTATACTGGTATTCCTACTAGATTCACTGGATGTATTGGTGGCACTGTTCGCAGAAAAATAAGGTTTAGCCACACTCCGTCTCAAAGAAGCGACTTTATCTAAACAAGTCACTGGTTCCCTGTCACCATAACCTCTATCCTTGAATTTTATACTCAAATTTATTAATTCCTGTTTAAAATCATCATCACCACAATGGAGTCTAGATGTTCGCATGCTTTGGACTACTACTATATTCCAAAAAATGTGGCCCTAATACACACTCCTTCTGTGGAGGTGTGATGCCCCTGCACTGGCCCAGCAATCAAGGAGCCTCAATCCTCACCACTAACACCAGTGAGGGGCATCCATATTGGGAAGGATAACAAATGCACACACACAGTAAAGTACAATTTCCCTTAAGAGCACACAGAGATCACAGTCAGTCTGGGGCTGTTTTTTCCCTTTCTCTCCAGATCCCCAGTAAGATTCCCCACTAGCACAGCTATAGGGTCCAGATCTCAGCCTAGTGGTCAAGCTAAAACCTCCAGCACCCTCTCTGTCCAACCAGTGCTTCGTGTCCCTGCCCAAGTAGCTGACACACACACACACTTTGAGATATGAGTTATATACAAACACACAGATACTCCTGGGGAAGGCTGACACAGGTTCTCCAGCTATACCCATTCTGCCCAGACTATATGGTAGTACCACTTGCCACCAACCACTAATATAAGCTACTAATAAGGCCCTTATCAAAGGGTGTCCGATTATTACTGTGCAATATTATTATCCAACTGGTAAGTGTGACTGAACAGCAAGAAAAAACTGTGGATTCCTGGGGGACCTCTCTGTAAGCAAACAACAGATGGGGCAAATATTTGTCCCACTCCCTCTTAAACTGGTCCACAAATGCCTGTAGCATGGACTTGATTGTAGAGATTAACCTCTCAACCAGACCATTAGTCTGCAGATGGTAAGGGGTTGTCTTCAGGTGCTTCACCCCACAGTACTTCCACAGACAAGCCAGCAGATCTGACATGAAATTGGGACCTCTATCAGTCAGTATTTCCTTTAGGAAACCTACCCTGGTGAAAATCTCTAACAAAGCATTTTCCACCTTTTCTGCCTCAATGGAGGACAAATCCATTTCCTCAGGGTATCTTGTAGCATAATCTACTACCACTAGGATATACTTTTTCCCTGTGGAACTTGGGTTACCCAGAGGCCCCAAAATATCCATAGCTACCCTCTGAAATGGCTCCTAAATCACAGGCAAAGGCATCAAAGGAGCTCTCACCTTGTCTCCTGCCTTGCCTACCTTTTGGCACTGCTCACAGGTCCTGCAGTACCCGGTTACATCTCTGGAAAGTCCAGGCCAATAGAAGTTCTACATACTACGTCTCTTTGTACATTTTATACCCATATGACCTGGAAAGGGAATATCATGGGCTATGGCTAGAAACACCTGATGGTAGGCTGTAGGCACTACCAACTGCTGTATTCTCTCACCTTCTAGCCCTCCCTCAGGGGTCCACTTTCTATACAGCAACCCTTAGTCCCAGTGTACAGATTCCCCCTTCCCTTGAGAATCAGGTCCCTCACTAGCTACCTCTTTCAGATCTTGCAATGTAGGGTCTGAGAGCTGAGCCTGTCTCAACTCTCTTTTTGTAACCCTCCCTAGCTCCTCTTCCACAGGAAGTTGGGCATCCTCTGACAGCAGGGCCTCACTGTCAGCCTGGGTACTAATACTCACATCTATCTTTGCAGTCACTCTTTCCAAGGCAACATCATTACCCACAAGCAGCTGTGGCTCACCCTCAGTCTCACTGTTACAGCATAGCTCTCTCCCTGAAGTAACCACCTCACCAGTCCAGGCTGCAAGTATGCGGTCTGTCTGGGTCTCCACCAGGCTACCAGACCCACATGCTTGTCTTGATGCCTGACTACATGTAACTGCATAAACACATGGTACTTCCTCATCAGGACATCTGCAGGATGGTTGTTCGGTACCCCTGTTGTCTCAAGACAACCTACTATTGGCATTTTGTCTTTCCCACTTACTGGCTCCCTGACCTTTTGTTCCTCACCTTGCCTCCATGGACATCTGTATGCCACATGGCCCCACTGGTTGCATTCAAAACATTTAACCCTAGGCCCTGGATGTGTACCTGGACTAGTGGCTTCCCCTGCTACTGACAGATTCTGTCGGAGCAGTCTGGGCTGCCCACCATGGGTTCCTTTAGACCCATGAGCAGTACTGGGGGTCCCTTACCTGTGCAGGGAAGCCCTGCTTGATAGGTATAGGTCTCCCTTCTTCCCCAACTCCTCTGAAGTAGCACATTGTCTATCAGCTAATCAGATCCTCATGTCCTCAGGGAAAGTGCTAAGGGCTTGTTCCCTCACCAAAAGGTCTGCCAGCCCTTCAAAAGTGGTGACCTGACATTCACTCACCCACCTATGAAATTAAGTGCTCAGTTCAGCAACATATTCACACACACTTTCATCTGCCTTGCGTCTATGCTCACAAAACTTTTTTCTATAAGTTTCAGGTCTTAGCTTAAAAAATTCTAACAAGCAATTTTTAACAACAGTATAATCAAAACATTCATGATCAGTTAATTTAGACAGCACAGTTACAGCTATTCCATCGAGTAAGGGGGTCAGGAACCATACCCAGAGCCTTTGGTTAACATCATACTTTTTACATACCTTCACAAACATATGAATGAAACTATCAAAATGATCCCGCTCTGTAAACTGTGAAAGAAATTTATTGACCTTTTGTGCTTCTGGGGTCCGGTTACTCCCTTCCCTATTACCTCCATGACTCTGGCGAAGAGTCAGCATCTCCTTTTCATGCTGCCTCTGCCACTCCTTTTCCACAGCTTCCATTTCCAAACGCCTGGCCTCCAACTCAAGTCTCTTTAGCTCCAGATGGATTTTTAAGTCCTCTGCACAAAGGTTGAGCTGTCCATTCCCTGAGTGTTGTACATCTCCACGGCCAGTCTGATCATCATCCCAGTTGCTGTTTTCCATTGCAGCTGTGACCAAAGCTGCAATGATGTCTGCCTTAGTCAGGTTTCCCTGCACCAGTCCTTTAGCCTGGCATATCTCAGCCAACTCACTCCTTGTCAGCTTTCCATACTCCTCTGCTGACATGCTTGCCTTGTCTCCCTGACTAACTAAGCTCACAAAAGAAATAAAACAATTGTGATCTGAACTCTGAATATTCACTGCATGGCTGATTTAGAGTACAAAAACACCTTCAGTGATCACTGTACACAAGCTACAATAATTCACTATCCACATCACTACAAGCCAGTTAGTATGTGCCAACCAATTAATATGTGGTGTGGATATCTCACCACTGCCAGACAATATGTGATGGCCATGCACTGGCTCAACAATCAAGGAGCCTCAATCCTCACCACTAACACCAGTGAGGGGCGTCCATTTTGGGAAGGATAACAAATACACACACACACAGTAAAGTACAATTTCCCTTAACAGCACACAGGGATCACAGTCTGTCTGGGGGCTGGTTTCTCCTTTTCTCTCCAGATCCCCAATAAGACTCGCCACTGGTGCAGCTATAGGGTCCAGATCTTAGCCTAGTAGTCAAGCTAAAACCTCCAGCACCCTCTCTGTCCAACCAGTGCTTCGTGTCCCTGCCCAAGTAGCTGACACATACACTTTGAGATATGAGTTATATACAAACACACAGACACCCCTGGGGAAGGCTGGCACAGGTTCTCCAGCTATCCCCCTTCTGTCCAGACTATACAGTAGTACCACTTGCCACCAACCACTAATATCAGCTACTAATAAGGCTCTTATCAAAGGGTGTCCAATTATTACTGTGCAATATTATTATCCAACCGGTAAGTGTGACTGAATTGGAGTGGCTTTGTACAGTATCCCTATATACATGCAATGTACTCTAGAGCTTAAATTATCTCTACACAAAACAGCCACAGTTGAAAGGTTTAAAAATATTTAATAATAATAAAAACTCAAGACAATACTTCTTACTACACCGTGCTAGTCAAGAGTTCAGAGATCACAGGAAAATGCTTAAAATAATACAGTAGAATAGTTCTGACATCAGTACAGAAAACAACTATTTTAATCTTCCTATTTCCTAGTTATTTCTAAGAGCAATCACAGTTCTAAAAATAAACTTACATATAGAGCAGGACAGTGCTGGTGATGTTGGATGTTCTGAAGACAAATGCAAAATGCCCTGATTCTCTCTCTCTCTCTCTCTCTCTCTCTGTCCTTAAATTGATAACACAGTAGCACTGACTCATTTTAAATTACATCGTTCTTAACAATTATCTGGTTTCCCAGGCTAACAGAAACTCCACATTAACATTTGTTGGTAAGCTTTCTCCTGGTCAGGAACTACCGCAATTAAAGACATTATATATGTAAAATCTAGCAATTAACTCTAGTCACAAAACAAAAGAAAGAATCTACTGGTTCAGATACCATGTCCCCAAGCCCTGAGATCAAAATCAGTCATAAAATGCTTGATTTAGCTTTCTTACAGCAGAGTGCACTGTTGTATTTTTGCAGTTCAACATCCAATACATTCTTTTCACATTTAAGAGAACAAGCCTGTGGCTTATATTAATATTTACAAATGACAGAATTATCTACAAAATTCTATCTAGCTAGGCTGGCAGCCTTCACATATCTTCACAGGAGGTATGTATTTCTATGGCAGGGTTTGTGATAAATTCCAGTATTAATTCTTCCATTTGAGTGTCTAGTAATAGTTATATCCAAAAAGTCCATCCTATCATATGACCAAGAACTAGTACATTTCAAAAAGGGAGGGAGTTATTGATATAACCAAAACATTCTTGTAACTCACATACACTCCCACTCCACACTAGCAATAAATCATTGATAAATCATCAGTAGAATAGTAGGTTATTCTTAAATCTATCACACTTAATGACCGTTTCATCTTCCCACCAAGCCATAACAATGATGGCATAGCTATTGGCACTAGATGTGCCCATAGCTATGCCATCATTTTGTAAGTAATAGCAATCATGAAATAAATATATATTATTTTCTAATACAATTTCTATAAACAAACACAATAAATGAATAAACATCCAACCATAGCCACTAAAATGAAGAAGATAATTATTTAAGGCCTCAAGGCCATATTCATTAAGACTCTTAGTAAATAATGATTGTACGTCTAGGGTTACAACCATATAAGATCGATTAATGGGCGGTTGCTCAAGAAATAGAAAAAAAAGCCCTGTAGAAATGTCTTAGAAGCCCTTAAAATATACTTATTTTTATCAATGATAGGTCTCAACTGCTTCTCTACAAAAATGGAGAAGGTCTCTGTACACCAATTCCTCCCGGCATCAATCGGCCTAAAAGGAAGATAGAAAGGGTCCTTGTGTATTTTTGGGAGGCCTTGAATAATAGGAATGAGTGGATCATTGACATGTAAAAAATTAAATAAATCTAAAGTAATATATCTACGAGATAAACATTCATGTAGAGTAGCTAAAGTCCATATTTCCATTAATAAAATATCATTATGATTTATCACAATATAAGTAGTAATGTCACTTAACATTTCCCTCATGGATGTAAAATAAAAGGATTTATCCATAACTAAAATTAGACCTCCCTTAATTGCAGGTCTGATGACGATACCCAAATCACCAGATAACGAATTTAAAGCTTGTCTCTCACCTCTTGACATATTAGTAAAAGTTTTATGATGAACATTCTTATCAAAATAATTATGAATGTCCCTGTCACAGAATTGTCCAAATGCTTCATGCATTGGATGCTTATTGGGCACAAAAGTACTATGTTTTTTAAATTTACAACTCTCCTTCCTCAAAGTGGAATCATTAAACAATAATTTCAATGAAACATTTCTTTTAAACAATTTCAAATCAATTACAGTGTCACTCACTGATGGTCTCTGTGACAGTATAAAATTAAGACCTTTTTCTAATAAAGCTGTCTCATTAGCGGAAAGAGTCCTAGATGAAATATTCAAATTAAGGATTCACTACCTGAGTCCACATCCTTTTCAGCATCCCGTTGTTGTCAGGATCTGGTTGTTATTTTTATTTCATCTTTAATTGTCCTCTGCTCCATGAATGGTTGCGTTTCCCTAATGAATCCTGGTTGATGGGCAAAGGGAAAATTGGAAAACCCGTTCATTGTCACTGTTCTAATGTGAAGATCTAATAACTGGATATGGAACTTTACGTCGCACATCAGGACCCAATGAAAGAGGATTCTCTCCAATAGCCCCTCCTGTTTCACAGATTCCTTCATTATTATTAAATGGATCAGTGATTTCAATTCTCCCATAACTCACATTCTGTTCATCTGTGGTGGACAGGATTACAGTCTTAGGCGACATATTTGTTTTACATACTAGTCAACACTTTTGCAGTATGAGATGTCACATGACCCTCCTTGAAATCAGTCAAGTCTTTGGAAAGTTTCTTCTACTTTGTCAATAATAGTTTTCTCTCGCACACATTCACACTATCCAGCACTGCTGTTAAAGCTTTGTCAAGTAACAGAGTAGGGAAGGAATGATAGAAGGATTCTTGTTGTATTTTTATATTTCTAATAAGAGTTTCTTCCTCAGGTGTAAAAAATTCCAACAATATTTTCAGACAACTGAAATTTGTTTCTAAGTTCAACTGCTGGCATTTAGAAAGTAAAGAAGGATAGTGATTACCGTATGTTGGCATCCTCAGGATCCTCAGACCACGAGGTATGACATGTAGCTTTAAACAAGCCTCAACATGTTATATTTGCATCTGTAGTCTCATTAAGTTTAAAACAGTCATCCTCCAAGGTATTAATCTTCACCCGAAAGGAAGCATGATCAAGTCCTTCCCATTCATTATCACACAACTCATTGTCATAGTTTACGTTCAACAGGAGATTTTCCTTGGGCATGAGACAATTCAAGAGTACCTCATTACTAGTCCTGGGGTTCAAGGACAAGATTCTCCCATTATTGGAATCATTTGACTGTTTATAAGAGAGTTCAATTGCATTCACAGCCATGCCTTCCTGGAGCAGTAAAAGCTTGGTAAACAGTAACAACAAACACAACCCAAAGAAAACCACTTCCAGGATAGAACGTTCCTAAAAAAAAAAACTCCAAAGTATGAAACATTGAACCAAAGAGGAAAAACTGAGGCACAGACAAGTCCTGAAATGAATAAAATCCACAACATTTCTCAAACAGAATCAAAGTCAAGCTTTAATAAACGTACGGTTAGCACTTTCACAATGGAACTCATTGCTTCATCAGAACATAAAATGTTACATAGTAACCACACATTTAAAATCATAACCATCCAATCATAAATAACTAATGAACATCAATCAATTAGCCTTTAACAGATAAAAACAAAGTTAATTTAATGAATAAAATTATCATTCAGCCCACTGCCTTTGTCAGTACATAATCTAATAATCCATTTGTCTTCTCTGGATTCAGTAAGTGTTCATGCGTTTGTTCTCAAGCAATAATTCGGTTGCCATAAATTTAAAAGTATGTTCAATACCCCTATCTTTAACATGTTTGGCAAGTGCATTATTGGGGAAAGAAATCCAGATCTGGTATAAGTATTTAGACTTGTTTAAAGTCACTTCTTTGAGAGGGAGCATGGCTAAACCAACAGTAACACCAATAGATCCAGTGAATCTAGTAGGAATACCAGTATAGGTGTTCCATTATATTTTACCAGTAATCATAAAGGAATTATAGACATCATTAGAAGACATTGGTCAGTTCTAACAGTTGAACCTACCATAAGAAAAATAGTAGGTGACATTCCTAGGTTTTGGTTTAAAAATAAAAAGAACATCCGACGTATGTTATGTTATCCAAAGAGAACGTGTATGAATGGTACAAATGAGACAACATTAGCTATTGGTACCAGACTTTGTTCTCACTGTAGTTATTTTCCCTTTATCACCTTTGATTCTGAATTTACACACCCTGATATGGGGTTTGTATACCACTTTAAACTTATAGCAGATTGTGGTATGAAAGATCTCATTTATCCAGCAGGCTGTCAGTTATGTAGGGTGTTTTACGTAGGCAAAACTGATAGGGAATTTAGGTCATCCATTACAGAACACTTATATCAGATCTAGATTTCTTCCTCCAATAATGCACTTGCCAAACATATTAAAGATAGGGGGTCTTGATCAAAGTTTTAAATTTATGGCAATGGAAGTATTGCTTGAGAACAAATACATGGTGGATATAAGAACACTTACTGAATCTAGAGAAGTCATGTGCCGACAAAGGCAATGAGCTGAAGTTTCACTTAAACCGTTTTTTAAAATTGAGAAGGTTATGCGGATAATTTTATTCATTAAATTAACTTTGTTTTTATCTGTTAAAAGCTGATTGGTTGTTGTTCATTAGTTGTTTATGATTGGATGGTTGTGATTTTAAATGTGTGATTACTATGCAACATTTCATGGTCTGATGAAGCAATGAGTTCCATTGTGAAACCACTAACCGTGCGTTTATTAAAGCTTGAGTTTGATTCCGTTTGAGAAATTTTGTGGATTTTATTCATTTCAGGACTTGTCTGTGCCTCAGTTTTTCCTCTTTGGTTCTATCTTTCACAATTTGGAGGTTTTTTGAGGAACGTGGTTTTCTTTGGATTGCGTCTGCTATCTTGGTTTATTTCACACATAGTGGAATATTCTTCTCTACATAACTGCTTATTGATTTAATGTTTATTTTGTGCGTGGTTATGAATAACTTGGTTATTCACTGAATTCCTATGCATATGTTCATAATCTGTAATGGTCTGCTAGCAGCAGCTATTTAAGTGCAGGTTTAGTAAAGCTTGCTGCAGACTGTTATATGTCTGACAAAGTTTTATGCAATATGGTATTTTCAAAAGTGCTATCAAGTGTTGTATTGTCATTCATTATGAAATTCACTTCAATAACCACCTCATCTTTATCTTTTGAGGGAGTATGATGGTCAGGGTTACAGTTAAAATGCAGAACAAGGAGATACATTGATGTATGCATTTGCTTTGTGAGGTGTACTTTGCCAAGGAATATCTTTAAATGTAGTCCTTCCACATACCTTACTGTGTCCCTGATGTACAGCACCTTTTATGTCTCTGTTAACAGAAGCTTTGTGATACATGATACTGTCCCACTGTCTGAGAAATGAAAAATTTCCATTACTGTTAATGGTCATGACCACAGTGCTGACATTAATTCATTCTTGGTAAGTATTTACCTATGTGTCCAGCAGGTGAGTCATTGTTTGAAATCCTAAGCCATGATCCATATTAGTAGCCCATTCCCCATCCAGGTGATGTTATAACCCCAAGTCTTTTTACTGCATTCACAACACACAGTCTCAGTCAAGATGGATTAGCTAGGCAGGTAGATATCAAGGTTAGAGTTTGGATGTATGTTAGAGTTGCAAGTTTGAATCGCATATATCCCAAACTGTGTTTAACGAGGCAAAAGCCCATGTATAACATTGCAAAATATGTGTGCTGATTATCTGATCTTCTTCTAAACTAAATAATTTAGAGCTTGATCTGAGCAATGTATATCCCTGTTATTTGTGGACTACATCATTCATAGTTCTTTTCTTTTTTCAGGCAGTGAAGAACAAACCAGGAATCCAGCACTGTGCATCGAGTGGATGCACAGGCTTGAGGAGCAGCAGAGGGAGAGAGATATGTTGCTTAATTTTTCTATTTTTAAATGAAATTCATCTGATTCTTGTTACAGGTCTGTATTTTTTACATTACCATGTATATTGCTTGGAATGTTTGAATACCCATCATGCATCAGTAAGGTAAGTGCAATAATCACACTATACCTGTGCTTTAACAATCTGATTAAAATCCAGATATGTTGATATATCACTTAGCATCAAGCCATGTTTTCTGCAGATAATTTTTGAAATGTAGGCCACAATCTAAATGGCATTCAGGTTTGTGTATCTGTCACACATATTTTGAGGCAGATGTTTTACATACAAATCTGTCGAGCTTTTTTGCTGTTTATAATGCATGGGTTGGTATACTTGTATGTGTGGATGTGTTGCCAAGAGATTAATCTGTTTTACATAGCCTGCCTGTTTACAGACTGAATGGTCATCGGCTGTATTAGTGTTCACACTGTCATTTGCAGATGGAGTGGCATGCTCTTTAATTCAACATTGATATTGCATCTGCTTACAACACCTTGGGTGTGTTTGTTACAACATACTTGTATTCTCTGTTTGTGGACACTTGAGCAGGTAAGCATTGATTTACAACATTTCATAATCAGCAAGCATCATCAAGATGTTTATATTTTGCAGGTTAGTGATTGCTACTAATTGTAGGTAGGTCATGCATACAGCTGTACATATACAATACTGTTAGCACAACTTATAGGAGATTCTCATGTGTCACAGCCTGTGATTGAATATTATAAATATTTGTTACTGTTGTAATATGGGTTTAGCCAGTTACCATGCTACCTGACTCAGATGTTTGTCATGTGGCTTGACTAGTTTCCACAATATTTTCATCTCAGTTTGACTTTGACAATGTCACTTGGTGGCTGTTCATATGACTCATTATATGCATAGACTAGAATTTATATGCATGCACAGACATAAATGGTCAGGGAAGACATGCAAGGGAAAAAGAAAAGGAATAATGAGATGCTTCCAGATACCCAGATGAACAGTTCATTGAGGCAGACAACAGTATTAAACAGTGTATGTCCCAATAATAATGTTATATTGACATTCACAAGCTTTTATTTTGTCAAATTCTTGTTATGTTAATGTGGCATGAGGCAGTGCCGGGCATGATTCCATTCAGATATCAGGATATGTTATAATATGTGCTTGCTTTGAGTATTATTATGTTTCATGCTGACCAATATTCAGATGTTCAGCTGATGTCATTATTCCCACTAGTAAGCTGTGTTATGCATGCCATTGAACAGCCTTGAGTGAATTGCTCACATTAGTAATGGATACATTCTCCCTGACATATTCTGTCATTGGACATGTCCATAACTATAGATAAAGTGACATAGGGAAGGTGTTACATGCATTAGGAGGCATTCACTAGCAGCAATTGTGTTGATTATAATTTCATTACTTGCTAATGTTTGCACCCTTTCAAATTGAACTGTGTTCTAAATAAGAAGTTTGATGTATGCTACTACACCTTCAGTCTCATATTTGTGATTGCAGAACTCACAAGTGGATGGGATGTTAATTAAGTATGCTAAATTGCAGATGTCCACATCAGTTTCACTTTAAGGACAGCCATGATCTTCATAGGAATGCGTGGCGTGATAGACATTTGCTTTTGATTTTCATTGTGTTTTGTGATTCATCTTGATAGAGCATTAGACCATGGACAATTGCAGATCAGATGCAGATGACAAGCACATGCCAGGCCACTGTCAGAGTCCTCAGATAATGATGATGATCACAAGGAAGCTGGACCTGCACCTGCCCACGCCATTATGCCTGCTGCACCAGGGGGAGATGATGCCAGGACTGGAACAGACACAATTATCGAAAGGAAATTTGGGAAGATGTGACAGATTTGTTTTGAACACAGATGAGGGACATTATGATGAACTTTTTCCAAGATATGGGATGGGCTATTCATGACTTACTTAGGAAGATAGCCCAGGAGGTCATTTGTGAGGTTTACACCCATCAGCTTGGTCCCTCTGGTCCATAAGTATTGCCTGAATGCTCCAAGTGTGTTATGTTGCCAACATGCTGATTGATTGGACTGCATATGCATTCTTGTGCATGCATATCATGTAGCTGTCATGCTTATGTGATACATGTGCAAACATACCTTGCATATACTGTGTGACATTTAATTATGTTTCACTGTGTGCATGGCACACATTAACACATTACGCTTTCTTCCCACATTCAGCTGTCCATGCATTGTGACAGGTAATCTGCAGCTAGTGCTGCAAAAATTAGCCTGTGAACATCTATTTTACTGAGGAAAACTGACAGACAACAGATGTTGTCCATAGTCCAGCACTACCATTGTGGTATGTTTTGGATTAGTGTATTGCCATATCATGTATGTGCAACAAAAGGATATGTCAGCTTATTTAAAAGCAAGCTTAAACCCTACCTTAAATCACACTGGCTATGCCCCTGTGTTAACCCAGACTAAGCACCTGACTATTAACTAGACTCCCACAATTCCTAGCCTCCTATGATCATGATCTTGTGTTGTCTCACTAATTTTTAGTGAGCTTAACCTTCCTTAGGATTTTTTTCTCATGTAAATATGTATATACTGTGGAATGATCAAACACCTTCATATAGTACCACAACCTAGGTGATAAAGAACACCATAAATCCATCCTTGTTCTTCTATACTCTTATCTATTGATCTCTAGTGTTTTCTTTCTTAGGTTTTTGTGTGACCTTAGTATCTATTAATATAAACTACTAGCTGTATCTAGTTTAGTCTTAGATTTCATTTTCTTTCCCTAATAGAATACATAATATAAAATCCTAGGTTTGTAATATGTTATAAAGATTTGTAATACACCATTTCTAATGCAAATGTATTAGTCTTGCTCATCTATTCTTAGATAATTTTTTTCTTTCCCTACTGAAATATAAAATATATAATCTTAGGCTTGTACTATATTTTTAAAACTTCTTATGTACCAAATTCTACTGTTAATGTCTTTGTCTTGACCCTTTATGTTGTTGTAACTTGTGGAGCTTTTCTCCCCGGGCCTCCACTGAAAATGGACATATATCCAGCTGGACTAGCCCAGTCAACAAATATAAAATAAAAAAAAATAAATAAATGTCATTTCCCATGTGTTTTGAATGACAGTTGTCATGCTGTCCTACTGGCATGATGTGTTATTGTGTGTCATGTGTTGGCAATCCTGATGCCATGTGGGGTCATATACAAGTATGGCATACCTATGGGCAGTCCTCCTTTTCTGACCACATTGAATGCCAATGAAGCATTAACGTGTACACCGTGGTAAGGATTATTTGTTCTGTAACAGTGCATTACACCTTGTTTGCTGTATGTTACATTTCCACATCCAAGCCTTATTCACATAAGTTCATACCTTCCACCAATAGTTGTACACATTAATTGATAATTGTACATGTCTCTGCACATAGTCAGAGCCATAATGACACACAGTTGTACCCAAACCTCTCAACCATACCGAATTCCTTGGTAAATACCGGTTTTGAGGGAAAAATATAAGGGTGTCACGAATTTCCACGTGGCCCCTTTAATTTCCGAATTTCCCAGGTTTTTTTTTAATGAACTGACGTAATTGCGTGCAGGGCATGTGCAATGACGTCAGCTGGCCGAGAGACATGCAAATGTTTAACATTACTAGATATATTATAGCATGAAAACTGATTTCAGTTTGTAGTTTTTAAATTTTATTTATTTGCAAACCAGCTAAATGAAGGCCATTTCTGGACTCTTTTCAGTCATGATGACCAGAATCATAAGGGGAAAGACAAATACAAAATTGGAGAAAAGAGAGAGAAGAATACTAACTTTGCTGAGCCATTAACCTGCTTGCGGACAGTTCACGTGTATCATTCAGCCAGGTAAGGCAAAAATGTGTAGAATTAGAGCTCACCATGCCAGCTTGAGAGATACTTCTGCGTGCAAGACTGAAAAAGTTACTTTTAAGTTAGTTATGAATTTGACACTGCAGGCAGGCACTTAACAGAGCTTTTCTGTTAAGCTACTTCTATGAGAAACTTCGACCAAACTGCAGGCATTAGACTTTTGAGTTTGAATGAAGTAGAGTGTTACAGTAGCCTGATTTTACCTCCACGAGAAACTGTGACTTTAAGCTTGTACATTTCTTATTAAGCCATACTGCAGACTAATTTACTAGCAGAGAGTGTGTGTATGTTACTAAACAACGGCATGGCAATGAAGCAGAGAGTGTGGGAGTGTTGCAGATTGTCTTGTTTGTTGCTTTTGAACGTGCATGATGTCGCGTGGCTTTCTAATTAATTGGCAGCAGCTCACAGTTCTGGGTTTTCATTTATTATTTAAGTAGAGTGGTTCCAGTGTGTGTGTGTGTTTTATTTAAGCAGAGACTGCAGAGTGGGTTTTATTTAAGCAGCATTATTGGCAGTAGCTCGCAGTTCTGTGTAGGTCTGTGAGTGGTCTGCAGAGTGGGTATGTCTGTGTTTTATTTAAGGTGTGTGTGTGTGAGTGTGTGTGTGTGTGTGTGTGTGTGTGTGTGTGTGTGTGTGTGTGTGTGTGTGTGTGCACGCCTGCAGAGATCTCTTTTCATGTAAGTGTATTTTATATTTTTTAATGTAGTTTTGCCGTGGTACACAATTCTTGTATGTTTTCTACTAAACTTTAAAAATTAATAGATTAATATTAATAAAAGTATGCAGTGCAAGGAGCAGGAGTGGTCATCTATTTCATAGTGTTGCAGATTGTCTTGTTTGTTGTTTTTGAATGTGCATGATGCCGTGAGGCCTTTGGTTTGTTTTTGAACATGCATGATGTCACGTGGCCTTTGGCTTGCATCAGATTGAACACCAGAGCATTTTTTTGGCTCTGTTGCAAGGCTTTAAAAAAAAGATGGGCTTCATTGAATTTTATTGATGTTGTTCCCTTTCACTTTCCACTTTCATGTGCTATTTCTCTGTTTCTTGACATTTTGAAAATGGTAAGGAAATGGAAGCTATTTTATCATATTCCATAAGTACTACTGTATGTTTTAAGAATATAGATAGGGTTTATAAAGTACATACAGAAGACAATGGGTTGCATCATCGACACTGACTGAAAAGTTTACTTGATTCTGATTATCTTTTGACCTCATTACTCAAGGTTACTGTTGCTTGTGGCTTAACTCTGTTGCACTTATTGGTAGTGTTCTTTTCAGAAACGTGGTGTCATACTTAAAGGAAGTAAATCAGTCATTTCTGCTTTTGTAGCTTGTTTTGTTCATGGCTTCGACCTTAAGCTTGTTTTGTAAATGTTGTTTACATTTTTTTGTTGGCTCAAAATATTTCTACTCAGAAAGTCTGCAGTAAAACTGAAGTGTTTTATGAGTGGTTTGGTATGTTTTCATTCCTCTGCATATGGTTTATCTTTTCTGTAGTTCAGTAAACCCATTTCTTTGTGACATTTAGGTAATTAAATCCACTGTTTTAAATTTCACATGCTAACCTTTTTATGTATTTATGTTTTTGTTGCAGTTTTGGCTTTTGTTGCCTGTTAGTCATCTGGATTGACAAAATAAAACAGGCACTAGAAATGCAGATGCAGCAACCTCTTCATTAGTTACATATCTCTTTAATGTTGAATTATTTAGATGACTTTTACTTCAGAAATTGTCATTGTGTGCATATTTACTGATGGACTATAGAAGTTTGAGTAGACTTTTATGATGGAAATGTTCTGAATTGGGGAGTTTTGTCATTATTAGTTTATGCATTTTTGTTTCATTGCTTACTGGAAAAATGTTCAAAACAATACATTTAAAACATGCTCTAACAAGTGTGCTGTATTATACAAGGAATATAATTTAATACAGTCAGGAATGTGTATCAAAGAATACATGTATGCTTCATATGCAAGGGGCCTATGATTTGAAAACAGCCCAAAGGTAATCTTTATCCACCAGTGACCAGATGCATTTTCTTTGAATGTGGTTTTAAATGCTGTTTCAATGAATGTGAGTTTCAAGGACAGAGAAGTTTTAATGCTAAGTCTATTTTCAGTGTGAGACTGTATTGCTTTGTTTAGCAGATGTCTATTAGTGTTTGTGCTATAAAATGTAAAATAAAAGTTTTAAATCTCTCTCTCTCTCTTTCGGCTTTTCCAGGTTAGGGGTCACCTACTGCAAACTGGGAGCCATTATCGAATCCCCAAATGATGTGGATACTCTACAAAAGGGCCTTACAGAAACATATGCTTGGTGCCAGAGCCATGGGCTCAAGCTCAATGCCAAGAAATGTATAGTTATCCCCTTTGGGAAAAAACATGTATCTGTGAATTACCATATAGGTGGCAGTACACTATACACCGAAAGTGTGATAAGAGACTCAGGGACACAGGTGGACAGTGGTCTCACCTTCGATAACCACATCACCACAACAGTCAGGAAATCCTTCTATGTGGCACACCTCATCACTAAGGGCTTTTCATCCAGAAAAAAGGAGGTCATTGTCCCACTGTACTCATCCCTCATTAGACCCATTATAGAATACAATGCCCCGTTTGGTATGTACCTCTCAAGACATCTGCAAGAACTGGAAAGGCCACAGAAATACCTCACTAAAAGAATCACAGGCCTAAAGCAGATGCAGTACACTGACCGCCTTAAAAAACTCCAGCTATACTCTGTTGCATATCGTCTACTCAGAGGCGATCTCTGCTTAACATACAAGGCCATGTCAAACCCAGAGCTGTTGGACATGCTACACTTAAAGAAATCCCAATCCCTCAGAGCCACACGCTCCAGAGATCTAAACCTTGTCATCACAATAAACAAAACATGCTGGAGGGATAGGTTCCTGACCCAGAGACTCCCCAGACTCTGGAAAAGATTGCCCATACATGTCAAGCAGAGTGCCTCTTTGGCCCTCTTCAAAAGGAACCTTGATGATTGGATGGGAGAAAGGAAATTCACCCCGGGATCACGTCAGTCAGCCTGCTAGATAGGGGTCCAGGGAAGTAAATAGTGTGGGAAGAAATAGCCAGGGAATTGTTATGGCTAGGCTTGTATAGGCCCTAGGGCTGATAGCCTAGTATCAACCTATGAACCTATGAACCTATGAACCAAAGCGGATCACCTTGTCTGCTCATGATTGGCAGTGGAGTTTTACAGTGTCGAGTTGCCAGCCTGGTGCCCAATCTTCCACAGAAGGCACACACACACACACACACACACACACACACACACACACACACACACACACACACACACACACACACACACACACACACACTCATGCCTAGGGCCAATTTTAGTGTGTCCAATCCACTTGCTGCATGTCTTTGGGGATGTGGGAGGAAACCGGAGACCCAGAGGTAACCCACATGACCGCAGGGATGACCCCAGCCAAAGATCGAACCAGAGAGCCTCTTGCTTGAGGCAACAACGCTAACCACTGCACCACTGTGGCCATCTTAAAATAAACGTTTTAAATGAAATCCAAATAATTACTGTAGAAGTAAAGCAGTATGCACATTACAGTGTTTATGGTAAATGGGGCAAAAATAGCCAAGTATGGGACACTGGAATGGCTGCTAGGGACTCTGGGGCCATATTTTGGTTGGCTGTTCTTCAGGTGGTTGTGTTTGAAAGTTGGTATCACACAATCCCATTGGAGTGGGCATGATTACATAATTATGTATGCAAAGTTTATGTTAATCAGCCTACAGATTTGTACCTATTTTTCATGGGCCCTTGTTCAGATTTTTGATGTTTCCAGGTTGAGATGTATGGTTGTACCTTTGACATGTGACCATTCACTGACTTATTGTTGATGTGATGTAATGATCCTCACAGAAGTGTCCTCTGCTCAAGAATGAGCAGGGTGCATGAAATACAACTAAGGTTATTTATTCAATATTGTCATGACAAGGTATGTGTATGTGATTGAAATTCTTAGCTTGCTTACCTATGCCTGTTGATGTTTCATGATTGCACATTATTGTGTATGTATGATTTATACATGCCCAAACCTGTGGACATCAGCAATCAATCTGCCCATGTGACATACATTTGCCATTTCCTTAAACATATTTTGGGTTGGATCCGACAGTGTCCTGTGTGCTGTAAACACGCATTTGCAATGTGTAAACTTACCTTGTTGTCCTGCTTTTCCCCTGATGAGGGCCCAGGTTGCCTACTTCACTTCTAACTTCATATCTACGTATTATATTTTGCAGATAAGTTTGCCTTTGTTGCATTTATTGAGTTTTGTCATGTATTACATTGTTGATACCATGAACATGTGCCAAATATATGACCATTTTATGGATGCAAGACATCTTCACACAAGTTGCTGGCTAATGCTCACAATACATCTTTGTTCTTGTTATACGTGTGTTAACCACTGTACATTGTTGAAATTCATGTGCACAACCTGATATATATTTTTAAGCTGTAGTGTTATGCTTTTGCAATTATTCTTATATGTCATTGGTGTGGGTATGTGTATTGACATTGCTTTAATGCACGTTCCATTTAGGCCACTAACAGTCATAGATATATGCCTACACCTGTGTGTTGCCTTTGACATAACACATGTGTGTCACATATATGCATTCCATTACACATCTGTTTGGGTTGAGTACATCTGCTTGGGTATTTAGCAGTCATTTGCTGCTTGCTGCAAAAATGCTGTTTGGCACTGTGCTTGTTGTTTGCCTTTCACATATATGGTTGAAAGTTTGGTTCTGTCCTCTGCTGGAGTTATCTAGCATCCTTAGATCTGCATTTGCTTATCTGTGATGTTGCTTGGATTACATTTGCACTGTTGTCTATTGGGATATGTGCTTATTTATCCAATGTGTACTGTGAGCCTTATTTATTACCCTACAAAACACATCTACCATCCAGGTATGACTGACACATACTTTGTAACATGTCATAACTTGATAGTACATAGATAGATATGTTTTTATGAATTTCATCATTTCTGGTATGCATCCGCACCATGTTTGACAACTTTCCATTGCCCGTGTTGCACAGTGTTTGCAGTCTGTGCAACCTACCTGTCCATGCTGTTTTTTCCAACCTTTGTCTAGCATGTGTTGTGATATTTGTTCTATGGGTATACCTGTTGTGATGGCCTTAATCTCCACTTTCCCTATCTTTATCTTTCTTTCTGTTCTTAAAAAATTAAAATAGTGGGGCCTATTCCCACCAAAAAAGAAAAGAAAAAAATTGTCCATGCCCCTCTGACTTTCACTCTGACTTTCTTATTCCATCATCCCTCTTGTATGTCCCTCTTCTTCCCCATACACCACATCTTCTTTTCTATCTCCTACTTGCCTTGGGTGTGTGAGTTACCTGTGTTCCCAAGTAAGTCCTGCACCCATTGTTAGCTACTGTTAGCTGTGGTGATGTGGCTGTGATTGCCCTTCACCTTTATTACTTTTTTTATTAGAAAATGTACAGATTCTGTCAGAATCTCTAAGTAAGAGTTAGTATATTTTTATAATAATGGAGTTAAGATGATATCCTGCTGTTGTCCTTAAGCTTATTGGAGAGATCGATATGTATTTAAGACTATGAGGATACTTAAATTGTGAGATTCTTTCTGTAACTTTGTTAATGTACATCATGCTTTGACAGTGATTTTTCATTACTTATTGATTACTTCCAGGTAATGTTCAGCAAGCTGTTACTACTGCAATACTCCTTTGTGCACCAAGATATTCTGAGTTCCTGTGGCACATTTATATTTTACATTGTTATCCGGAACTTTAGTGTTGACATCAGTGTAATGCACCAGATTCAGCAAACTTTATAGAATAGGTCCAGTATACTGCAGGGCTACTATGTTACTATGAGAATAAAAATATGGGAATTAATCAAGACAGGATTTTGGAAGTTACAAATTATTTTGTCCAAAAGGTTAAGTCTAGAGGTGAGAAGAATGTATGAAGGAAATGAGAAATGAAAAAACACTAGAGGCGGTTTATTAGATTTAAATGCCCCTGGGGGGGGGGGATAAAATGAAGTTCTGAGCTGATAAGCAAGATAATAATTATAATTATAAATAGACGTCAATGATGTTCATAGAGGAAGGTTGTATTGAAAATGTTCAAAAACATGGTATATAGTCACAGGAACAATATTAAGCATGATAAAAAACAACTGAAGATGGAATATAAGACAATGTGAAGTACAATGAAAAAGAAAGAATTCTTGCCCTGGAAGTTTGTGCTATAGCCTATTGTGTTGGGTGGGCACAAATTTCAGTTATATACTATGTTGCTGCTCAGGAGGTGGTCTGGGGGAAAATGTATTTTTTAGGAGCCATTGTGGTTAGCAGAGAAAAGAATGGATTTGATAGAATTTTAGAGAGATATATAACTCAAGACCAAATGACAATGAAATACAAGGTATTTTGTGCCATTTTAAAGAAATACGACAAAGAAATCCAAAGAAAATGATAACAGAAATGTTATATTGGCAAGTGGAAAAGATTTTCTAGTTGGTGCCTAACCCATAAAGAGGGACCCACCAGGGATTATGTATCACTGGTTTTGAAATATTTGTGTGAGTTACTTTCCTTTGGCCTTTCTTATTCCTGTATCAGTATTCATTTTGTGACCATTTCAGCATATCTGCCCATGGACCCTAACCTTTCATCTCTGTTTTTGGTAAAGCAGTTTCTGAATGAAGTTTTGCATCTTAGGCCTTCTAGAACACAGGTGGCTGTTTCATAGGATCTAAACTTTGTGCTGGAAAACTTATCTGTCCCCCTTTGAGCTAGCTCCACAGGTGGACTTAAGGGTTATTACGTGGAAGACTATAGTCCTTAATTGCTATGACATCTGCAAAAACAGTACATGAGTTGCAAGCTCTCATAGTGGGTGAACCTTATCTGATCTTCCATAGAGATAGGGTCACATTAAGAACAAATCCCTCATTTCTGTCCAGAGTTGTTTCAGACTTTACTTCGAATCAAGCCATTAATCTCCCCGTGTTCTATCCAGATCCTTAGAGCCAGGGAGGAAGGATTCTATATACCCTAGCTGTACTTAGGAAGCCCAGGTGCTGTTATGACAGAAGTAAGGCCTGTAGAAATGCAGATCATCTATTTATTTCTTATGATGGGATAAAGAAAGGACAACCCTTGTCAAAACAGACTGTTTCAAGATTGTTAACCAAAGCTATTGCTTTGTGTTATTCCCACCAAGGCAAATCTATTCAAGGCAGTATCAAGGCACATTCTACTAGAGCCTTGGCTTCTACAATGACATACTAAAAGGGGTGAATAGAAGCATTGTAGTGACATCGACATGGTCATCTGTGCATACTTTTAAAGCATTACAATATAGATTCCTTTTCCATGTCCAGAACTGGCTTTGCTAGGACCATTCCCCAGGGACTCCTGGATTCTTATCACTCCTTCTCCAGCATAATCAACCCATATAGCCAAAAGGTTGCTGCAGCAATGAGAATGGTAAACATAGTACAATAGTGCAAATTGCAGTCACTATAACAGTAGATGTTCGAATTCCTCACTGCTGCAGTAGACTCAACCACCCACCATCCCCTACTTCTGTATATAGTTAGCTGTTGGGATATAAAGTTTATGCTTACTGTTATAAGTTTTAGAGACTCAGGATGAGTAATCTCATTCTGTCTTTATGTGTAAGAAATTCCTGACTTTTTTACACTCTAACTGATGATTTACCTCCAAAATGCTAGTAAATTAGCAGTCAGATTGTAGGTGTGTGTGTGGTGGTGGTGGTGGGGCAGAGCTTTGTGAAGCTGGCCAGTTGTATTCTAGGCAGGATACAGCCCATATAGACAAAATGCTACTACAGGAATGAGAAATTCAAATATCTGCTGTAATGGTAAGTGCAACTAGCACAACTGTACTTTTTGCATGTTAACTTACACTTGCCACAGTTCTTTGATGTGTCCCTTCTCTTTCAGAGTGAGCACAGTATGACAGTATTTATGTCACCTTTCACAAGAGGTAGAAAAGGCTTGCAGATAGCCATGACTGATTCCATTTACTAATGCAGACATGCAGACTGCCCATACATGTCAAGCAGAGCGCCTCTTTGGCCCTCTTCAAAAGGAATCTTGATGATTGGATGGGAGATAGGAAATTCACGCCGGGGATCATGTCAATCCCAGACAGACAGCTAGACAGGGGTCCAGGGAAGTAAATACTGTGGGAAGAAATAGCCAGGGAATTGTTATGGCTAGGCTTGTATAGACCCTAGGGCCGATAGCCTAGTACTAACCTATGAACCTATATCTATCAAAAAGAAAAGAGATTTATTTCAATTCTGCTGAAATATTTAAGTTGCACATATGGTGACCTCTGTGGTGATACTTCTTTGTACTTTTCTGCTTGTTTACATGTTTTATTCAAAAACATTGTCTGTTTGTATTTTTTAGTTTGTTCTGGGGCCTTAGTCTTGCATTTTAATTTGCAGATTTCAGTTGTGGGAAGATTGTGTTTCTACAATGTTCTGCACCTCTATTTCCACAAATTCAATTACTTGTAAATGCTATCTGTTTGTATTGCCTGCTGGGTCATAGTCTTGCAGATTAATTCACAATGGCGGGAGGACTATGTACTACTCCTAGGTTTTGAGCCTTAGTCATTTATTACTGCATTTTTTCTATAAACAGTGTTACTGGTAAATTTCTTCATAGACTGATGCCTTAAACTGCAGTAGAAGTTCAATATTGACAGAATTGTTGCTGTCCAGTTTGTGCTTCAGTGTTTTTGTATTATGCTTATTATGTATCTGATTAAAGTTGTATTCAGCATCTGTCCCATCCCCTACTAACACATTAAGCTAACCTTTCTGAAAGAGATCAAAAATTGACTTTATTTGATTGTATGCCTCTCTAACTAGCCTGCTATTTCCAACACAGAGCTACCCCACACAGGGCTTTTTATCTATCTACAACTTGGAGAGGAGTGGAACTGTGAATAGCTAGCTTTTCATAAAAAAAAAAATAAAGAGAATTATTCAAATTCTGCTTAAATATTTACGTTGCCCTTAGAGTGACCTGTGTGGTGATACTTTGTACTTTTCTGCTTGTTTCCATATTTTAGCCAAAAAATTACATGTTGCATTTTTTTAGTTTGTTCTGGGACTTTAGTCTTGTACTTTAATTTACAGATTTGAAGTTGTGGTAAGATTGTGTTTCTGCATTATTCAGCACTTCTATTTCTACAAGTAGAATTGCTTATAAAAGCTACCCTTTTGTATTTTAAACCCTGCTAGGATGTAGTCTTGTAGTTCAATTCACATTTGTGGCAGGACTTGTGTACTACTGCCAGATTTTAAGTCTTAGTAATTTATTATTGCATTTTTTTCCTAAACAGTGTTACTGGCAAATTTATACATAGTCTGGTGCCTTAAATTGTAGTACAAGTTCAATAGTGAGAAAATTGTCTCTGCTCCAGTTTGTGCTTCACTGCTTTTATATTCTGCTTATAGTTTCATAGTTTCATAGTTTAGTACTAGGCTATCTGCCCTGGGGCATTTGTAAGCCTAGCCATAGTGATGTGGCTTTCGCCACCCCATGAAATGGTACAAAAATGCACAGAATAGATTTAGAATACTGTGCCTCTGTCTAGTAGTGACACAGTGAAGGTCCCCTTATATAATAGAATTAGTTTACTGTACCCCTGTCTAGTAGTGACACAGATGTGACCCCTGGGGTAAACTTACGATCTCCCATCCACTCATCAAGATTTCTCTTGAAGAGAGTTAGTAAGGGGCTCTGCCTAACATGAACTGGGATTCTGTTCCAGAGCATGGGAAGCCTCTGGGTTATGAATCTATCCCTCCAGCATGTCCTATTCATACTTGTGCCAAGGTTTAAGTCTTTAGCTCTCGTGGTTATGATGGATTTGGATTTTTTTGAGGTGGAGCATGTCCATCAGTTCCTGATTGGACATGGCCTTGTACGTCAGGCACAGATCACCTCTGAGCAGGCGGTATGCTACTGAATAGAGCTGGAGTTTCTTTAGTCTGGCAGAATAAGACATATGTTGGAGACCCTTGATCCTCTTGGTGAGGTACTTTTGTGGTCTCTCCAGCTGTTGCAAATGCCGGGTGAGGTACATACCAAATGGGGCATTGTACTCAATCATGGGTCTGATGAGGGAGGAGTATAGGGGTACAATGACATCCTTGGATCTGGGTGTGAATCCCTTCATGATAAGGTGTGTAAGGTAAAATGTCTTTCTAACCACTTTGGCAACGTGGGTGTCAAATGAGAGGTTGCTGTCGACTTGGGTCCCTAGGTCTCTGATTACTTTTTCCATACTCAGTGGGTTGCTGTCTATGTGATAATTTGTGGGTACTTTGTTTTTCCGAAAGGGGATGACTATACATTTTTTGGCATTTAGTTTAAGGCCATGACTCCGGCACCAGTTGTCTGTTTCTGTGAGGCCTTTTTGTAGGATGTATGTGTCCGCTGGTGTATCGACTATGGCGCCTAGTTTGCAGTCATCTGCAAACTTTGTCAGCCGCAACCCTCCCATGTTTGCTTTAACATCTGAGGAAATAAATGCCGAACAAGAGGGGTCCCAGAACAGATCCCTGTGGGACACCACTTGTGACTGGCTTTGAGTCTGACATTGCTCCAGCGATTTTAACTTTATGGGTTCTGTCCTTTAGCCAGTGTGCAACCCATCTAGTGACATAAGGGTTTACATTTAAGCTGTTGAGCTTATCTATGATGCCTGAGTGGGGTATTGTGTCGAAGGCCTTAGCCAAGTCCAGGTAGGCTGTATGGACTGTTTTGCCCTCATCAATGGCTCGAAAAAGTCAACCAGGTTCAAAAGGCAGGATCTGCCCTTTACAAAGCCGAACTGGGTGGGATCAAGTGTCTGTAGGTCCCCAATGTCTCTGTTTATGAGTTCCATAATGATTCTTTCCATAGCTTTGCAGACCAGGCTGGTTAAGCTTATGGGGCGGTAGTTCCCAGGGTCTGTAGAGGTACCCCCTTTGTGGAGTGGGACCACTGGTGCTGTATGCCAGTGTTCAGGTACATATCCTGTAGTAAGGCTAAGGTTAAATAGCATTTTTATGTGCGGGTTTAGCTCCTCTTGGAGTTCACGTAGCATGCAACCTGGGATACCGTCAGGTCCCATTGATGCTGTGTTTTTAGCTTTGCTGAGGGTGGCTCTCACCTGGACATCTGAGATGACAGGGAGATTACATTCAGCTGGGATAAGTATTTCTTCTGTTGGGGGTGAGGGAGGGGAGAAATTTGCACTGAACCTGTCAGCTAGAATGTTGGCAATATCTGTGGGTTCAGTGTATTTTTTGTTGTTGTGAACTAACTCTGAGCATATCTGAGGGTTTCCGCCCAGGTTTCTAACATAGCTGAAGAAGGCTTTGTGGTTATCTTTAGTGTCCTTAGCGATTTTTCTCTCAAAGTTGGCCTTGGATGTTTTTATGAGAGAACATAGTTTTCTGCTAGTGTTGATCAGAGATGTCTTCCCATTATGGGATTTTGCTCTGTCGTGCAGTAGCTTCCTTCTTTTGTTATACAATTTGTTTATGGCTATGGTCCACTAGACAGGACGCTTGCCTTTTGTGGAGAGGGACTTGGATTTATTTGGGATTGCATGATCCATGCATTCTTGGAGATGTCCATAGAAAGCATTTGTGAAGGATTCAGCATTGTGGGATGTGGTATCCACTGGCCCAGTGGGCTTAAAGGATACCATCTCAGTCTTAAGAAGAGTGAAGTCTGCTTTTGAGAAGTTTTTCACTGAGGTCTTTTGTGCTGGGGGTGGAGGTGGGATATGTATATCCAGGGTGATTAGTTTGTGGTCAGATCTCACTAGTGAGGGGTATACCTCCGGTGTGGAGCATTTTGTCCCCATGTTTGTGATGATCAGGTCTAGTATATTATCTCCCCTAGTGGGAGAGGTGACTAGTTGTTCCAGTGCATTTGAATTTATGAATTCCAGGAACGTTTGGGCTAGGGTGTTAGGGCTAGAATAATGTACCCAATCTATGTTAGGGTAGTTGAAGTCTCCCAGTATGATGGTATTTTGTGATACATTCATATCCTCCAATGTCTTCAGGAAGGCTGAGTGGGGTTTCTGAGATTGGGAGGGTGGTCTGTAACATGCTACCAGTTGTATAGCAGTTTTGCCTATGGTTAGTTGCACCTGTATGGTCTCCGATGCTTCATGTGTTGCTACTAACCTGGAGGTGTGGGTGTCCTTGATGAATATGGACACTCCCCCTCCCTTTGTGGTTCGGCCTGGGTTTTAGGGCCGAAAAGCATGATACGAGGTATAGCCTGGTAGCGCTGGGGTGCTCTCAGGAGCCTTAAACCAGGTTTCAGTTACTGCACAGACGTCAATGTTCTCCATACTGAGGAGTGCATCGAGTGCCTGCATCTTGAGATTTAGACTTCTGGCGTTGAGCAGCATTACCCTTAGTTTTTTTCCATTTTTGTTTTCTAAGGAGGTGGGTTTGTCTTTTGAGCCTTGCCTAAAAAAGGCACTATGGGGGTGGCAAGAGCCTTAGCCAATATCCGGAAGCCCAGTGGTGACAGGTGCAAGCCGTCCCTTGCGAAGCAGCATGGCTTGTCCAACATGTCATCCCAAGCAGACAGACATTGGATCCCCTTAGAATGACACCAGTATTTGAGCCAATTATTAAAGCTGATCATCTTGTCTTTGTATTGTGGCATCATTCTTGGTGAGGGCAGGATGCTGCTCAGGGTCAGGGTCATTCCAGCCTGGGCTACATAATCAGAGAGCTCCTCTATGTCTCTTTTCATGTAGTCCAGGGAGGTACGTCTCAGGTCATTCACGCCAGCATGGACAATGACGGAGTCATATTTGTACTTGCTTTGGAGTGACCTGAGTGTGTGTGTTATGTGGCGGATCCTAGCTCCCGATAGGCAGCTCACAGTCACCCTCTCCTTGTTCAGTCTGGTAAGTGGGACATCAGTGTGTCTGACTATAGAGTCACCTATTACTAGTGTATCAGGCACGGTGTTTGGCCTTAAGGGCTGTGATTGATTGACACACTGATTTATTGAAGTATGTGTTGCATGTGTTTCGTTTTGAGGTGGTGGATATTTGGATGTCTGCTTTGGGAGCCTCTGTTGTTTTGGTAAGTTTATTATTAGAGCCTCCGAGTATGTCTTTGTGTTTTTATGTGTTTGGTTTGCAGTTGTGGTAGGTCTATGTGGGACTGGGTTTGTTGTGTGTGTGGTTACCATCTCCTCATGTCTGGTCATGCCAGCCCTGAGTTGAGAGAGTTCAGCCTCCAGTTTGGCTATATAGTTGCATCTCTCACATGTATTTGTGTTTGTTGGGAGGAGGAGAGGGTTGTCTGTGTACATGAGACAATTGTAGCATTGTCTCAAGATACCCAGATTAACCAGCTGAACTGGAGAGGACGCCAGTAATCTACCACTCGACATGCTAGAACAGTATAAGGGAGTGCTGTGCCTTTAAGGGAAGTGGATATTCACAGGGGTGGTAGGTGGATGTAGTGCTTACTTAGTAGAGAAGTTTTGAGAACAAGTGCTAGGCTTATAATATAGCGAGTAGTCTGATTATACTAAGAGTAGAGCTTCCTTTAGGGAAAATTTGAAGAGCAGACTTGGCGGAGCCAGAAGAAGTTTGACCTTGTTTAACCGGCGCTGCGCTATGTGCACAACTGCGCAAAGCCGTGCAAACGCAGATTTTAAACAGGGAACTTCAAAAGAGCTAGAAATGGTCCAAAACAACCAATTACTACAGCTCTTTTGCTGAGGTCACTTCCTACAGGGACAGGTAGGCTGCTCAAGGCTCCCCACTGGTGAGCAAAGAAACTTCCTTCTATCCAAGTAAGGTAATGGACAACACAGGAACTACACCACAGCCCAGAATACAGCAAAGCCTGTAAACTGGTCTAAACTAGTCGAGGAGAAGCGGGAAAACAAGGATTATTTTTTTGTTTTTTTTGTTTTTAGATAGAAAACACACAGAAAATGCAGAAACAGTAATAAATCAGTTGCACAGGCTAGCACACTTTAGTGGGCAGCCTCAACAGTAAAATTAAACAAACAAACAAACAAACAAACAAACTTTCGATCAATTTCGACTAAAATGTAACTTTAAGTGCAGATATTAAATAATGTAGCAAACAGCTAAAAAAAACAGTTTAAGCTTGTTTAGGGTAAGCTAGAGAAGGTATTTCAAGTAAAAAAACAGCAAAGATACTTAAATCCAGAAAGTAGTCACTTTTCTGAGTTCTCTGTAGCTAGGACCACTCTGCAGGACCACGAGGAGCTTGTCTGAGTAGTGTAGCCAGAAAAAAATGCCCAGAGGCGGATTTTAAACAGGAAACTTCAAAAGAACTAGAAATGGTCCAATTTATTATTATTTACCTGTTTTCATTCCATGTCTGCCCAATCTCTACTAACATATTAAGCCAAAGTTTCTGAAAGAGCTCCAATATTGGCTTTATTTGATTGGATGCCTCTCTTGCCAGTCTGCTTGCTCCTCTCTAGCTAGCCTGCTTGAACATGTTTCCCAACCCTTCCATAAGGCTGTGTCTCTGGCCTCCATCCCTTATGGTAATTTGATTTGCAAAATCCCTTACTCTCCTCTTTCATTGCTATTGTCTGTTGTATAAGCTATTTATATATTCTTTCTACCCATTGTTTTCCACAGATCCATGATGCTGTCTGCCCAGCCAGCAAACCAGTATTGCACTCAAGTTAACCTCCTTTACTACATATTTCCTCCTGCTCATTTTCCTAGAACTAAGCAAAGCTTGGAGTTCTAGCCTTCCTTCAAGAAGTGTTTTATTTGTATGTAGTGTCATCCAGGCAAAGGTAAGCACCTTTGATTGTTAAATAGCACTTGCTTAAGTTATTGTGAGTGATTACTACTGTTTCCTGCTTTTATGTGTACATTTCATTGTATTTTTTGTAAAGAAAAAAATGCTCTTCCTGTCACTCTTACTGCTGGACGACTGTCTTGAAATCACCTTCAGGAAGGGATCTCCAGCTAGCTGTTTAATTGGTTTGTGGTGACATTGCACTTGTAGGCTTCTTCTATAGTGTTTTTACATTAGGATGATTGAGTTTACTCATCTTATAGTAGGAGGTATTTGCATGGTCTATCTGAGTTGAGAAATACCAAACAGACTTGTAGTGTAGTCATTTTATTGGCCAGAGAGCTTATTAATTAGCTTTCTGTTTTTTCTGAGCTACTGTAAATTTTGCTCATTTGCATGGGTTAACTCTGTACAGTAGCAAGACCTAGAAAGCAATTTTTTCCTGTAGAACAGCCCATAGAACTGTACCCTGTAAAGCAGCAATATAGAGCAATACCTTGCATTCCAACACTCTTAGAGCAGCTAGATGGGTGCTGAGTGGTAATACCTGCAGATTTAGTGGAATTCAGTATTCTGTAAACATTAATGTTAATGAATGTAGTACTATTTAGCATTATCTGCCCTAATAAAGCACCTTTATGAGTCTGCATCAAAGGACTAGACAGTATTGATATGCAATTTCCTAACTTTTTTGTAGCCAGCTTGGTAGATATGCACATCCTGAGACAATGTAGCAATTGTGTCATGTTTGCCGACAACCACTTAATCCTTAAAGAAGCAAATACAGTATGTGAGAGTTGTACATATAAAAGGACACTGGAGGCTAAACTCTCACATACAAGAGCACATCAGGTTGTTGAAATCACACAAACAACACCCATCTCACATAGCACTCATTGCACACCCATAGGCTAATATACGCTGAAGCACGTGAAAGCAAACTTCCTGAACAACAAGGATCTCAAAGACCGCCTGATGTCAAAGCTATGCCTCAGCAAGCCCAAAGGCATGCAGAAAAAGCAACAGCTAACACCACACCTACAGTCACTCTGTCCACATATGTTTACGGACATAAATCTGTAAGTTACTTATTTAAATTAGGACAGTATTTAAAAACTGTCTGATTTTTTCCTTACTTGCTGTCTATGCGACAGCACTTGATAAGTGCTTTACTGGCTTTCAAAGCTGGTAAAATGCTTCAATTTTTTTATTTAAACAGGTAGTACATTGTGTATTTAAAATTCCATGAGCTGCAATGAGTTATGATTGGATCACACCAAGATTCTTGGTATCCATGTCTTAAAGACATAATAATGTGGTTATGATGATTGTTATGCACCCCTATGTGCTGTTAAGATTATGTCTGGTGCTATTTACTAAAAGCTGACAATGATGGCCAGTAAACAATAGCAGCAGAACAACTTAATTTCAACTCAGTTTTTACTTGTTGTCAACAACATTACAGCCACTAAAATTAGAAGCTAACTGCTTCCATTAAACAGGTTATATGTAAGGATGTCTCCTGTTGTCTGACAGGGCTTCCCAACTACTTTACCATATTTCAAAGCCGGCACAACACTTTGCATTTTTTTTTCATAAAATAGTAGTACATGGAGCAGATAAATCTCCATGCATTACAAAGATGATCTGATCTCCAACCATAATATGAATCCTCAACATGGATGGCAAGATTCACTCTCAATGTGAATTTCTTTGCATCCATGTCTCAAAAACATAATAAGCAGGTTATGATCAGAGACCTGACCATAATACTCTACATTATAGACAAGTTCTTAGTTACAAACCTCACTGATAGCAAATCAAAACCAAGAAAATCTAAAGGTATTACTGCTCAATGCTAGGAGTCTAAACAAAAAAACTCCACTCCCTAGAAGCTATCTTCCCCTAGAGAATGCTGACATTTGTGCGGTCACTGAGACATGGTTTAAAGCCATGGACAGCACACCAACAAGGTTATAATGCCTTCCACATATTTAGACCAGCTACTACACAGGCAGAGACTACAGGTGGAGGTGTCTCTATTTACATCAAAAATAAATATACCTCAAGGCTGGTCAAACAGGACAATGCTCCTGAGCTACTCCATGTTCAAATCACCATAGGCAAAATCCAATACCACTTCCTTGCAAGCTATAGGTCCCCCTCTATGACCCAGAAACCCATACCATGAATTTAAACTTATTAGAAACACTAACCATCCAAACCAATACTATATTCATGGATGGCTTTAATTACTCCACTATTAACTGAGAATCCTATACAACACCAAATCTACAGGTACAGAGATTCCTGGATTTTGTAAACACAAACTCCCTGGACCAGACAGTCAATATACCAACCAGGGGTGCAAACATACTGGATCTGGTCCTCACTAATATGGGAGACTGCTGCACCCCCTTACTGTAATGTCTTCCCTGGTAAGGTCAGATGACAGAATGGTCTGATTTGAAGTAAAAATAAAACCAGGAGCCCTATCTAAACTTGGAATATTAAGGAACTACTCTAAGGCTAACCTCTTGCTATTAAGTGACAACCTGGCAAAATTTCAAGCCCCCAGAAACCTTAAGAAAACTGCTGCCTATGCAGAACTGTTCACAGAAACCCTGTACAAGCATATTAATAGCTGCATAGAGGCAGCTGTAGCCACCAGGAAGAAGTACAGAACTAACTCAAAAAACAAGCCACCCTGGTGGAATCACAAACTCAGTAGCTGTATAACAGAAGGAAGAAAATCATGGCAAAAATTAGGAGATGCAGCACCCATCAGGATAAAAGCAGTCTCATCAAATTAAACAAACAACTCAGAGGGCAAATAAAGTCTACCAAAGACAAATATGAGGTAATTTGGCCTCCCAGGCCAAGGGCAACAACAAGGCATTCAAAAGCTTTGTTCACAACCTCAAAGGCAGTACACAATTTTGTGCAGAGCTCATTGCAAATGGACCCACCTGTACTGATCCAGAAGATACAGCAAACCTAATGGCTGATAAATTCAGCTCCAACTTTACCCCTCAACCTTCCCTCAGGAAATACCGTCAAATATAACTCCCCCTGCTCTCAGTAGGAAACAGGTCCTTAATGCTGTCTCTAAGGTCGAGAACATTGCATTAATGGGCCCAGACAATATCCCAGGATGCCTTCTAAATAGCATGAAACATGACCTATCAGGGCCTCTAGAATTACTATTTAACTTTAGCCTCCAAACAAGCTTCATGCCTCATGAATGGAGAACAGCAAAGTCCTAACTCTGCATAAAGGAGGGCCATCTACAGACCCTGGAAACTATAGACCCATAAATCTCACTAGTCTTATATGTAAAGCCATGGAAAGAATTATCATGGAAATGATCAATAGTCATATAGTAAACTTCCAGACACTGGACCCAACTCAGTTTAGTTTCGTCAAGGGCAGATCATGCCTACTCAAAGTGGAGGACTTCTCTGAGACGGTAACCAAAACAATGGATGAGGGCAAAATGGTTCACACTGCCTAACTTGACCTGGCCAAGGCATTTGACACAATGCCCCACTTGGACATTGTCGATAAACTGAAGAGGTTAGGTACAAACTCATATGTCACCCAGTGGATAGCCAACTGGCTCAAATACAGGACCCAGGAAGTTAGAATTGGGGGGTCCACCTCTACAAAGAGGCCAGGCACAAGTAGAGTCCCTCAGGGATCAGTTCTTGGACATCTCCTTTTTGGCATTTACTTCTCAGAAGACAAGACTGATGTCAATGGTCTCTGGCTGACTAAATTTGTAGATGATTGCAAATTAGGAGCTGTCATTGAATCCCACACTGACACAAATGATCTCCAGGAGGGTCTGACATAAACAAACAACTGGTGTCAGAGCCATGGACTAAAATTAAATGCCAAGAAATGCATAATAGTATCCTTTGAGAAGTCATCCACCCCTGGTAACTATCATATTGACAACACACCCCTTAGAATTGACCCAGTAGTCATTGACTTAGGGACACACATACATAGTAATCCAGCCTTTGTCCATCATGTGTCTACAGTAGTGAGGAAATCATTCTATGTTGCGCAATTTATAAACAAGGTATGACATGTAAGTCCAAGGAAGTCATTGTTTCACTGTATTCAGCATTCATCAGACCTATCATTGAGTACAAGGCCCCCTTTGGTATGTACCTAACAGGCATATCCAACAACTGGAATGTCTAAAGAAGTTCCTCACTAAAAGAATACAAGATGTAAGTAAAATGCTTATGCAAACCATCTCAAGGCCCTATCCCTGTATTATGTCTCCTACAGGCTTTTGAGGGGAAATCTATGCCTGGCATACAGGACATTGCCATACCCCACTCTGATGGACCTCCTGCATATCCATAAAATGAACAGCACCAAAATTACCCATTCTGAAGACTTAAACCTTGTCTGTGATATAAATATGACCTTTTGGAGAGACAGATATGTATCCTAGAGACTACCTCATCTATGGAACAGGCTTCCCAGCCATGTGAAGCAGAGGTCCTCCTAACCCAATTCAAGTGCGACTTAAACAATTGAATGGGGAAACAGGAAATTCATCCTTGGTTTGGCACCTGTGTCTCTAATGGATACAGGCAACTTGTAAATGGTTCATCTCCCAGCCCCTGATTGTAAATGCTTCATCTCCCAAGCTCCTGCTTACACTTGGCAAGGGTATCTGAACTTGTCAGAAATTTGGGATGCATGGCTAGGCTTAAAATGGCCCTTGTGGTCATTAGCCTAGTAAACACTTATGAGCAATTAAGCAGTCCTCTCCCTGCCACACAGATGTGATTAACCACAGTGTCTCAGTTGTTCTTGCTTAAAACTGGCATCTCTGATTTTGTCTCAAAAAATTGTTATTTTCCTATAAAGAAAGTTTTTTCCTATACACATTTAGATCAGCTACTGCACATGAGGGGGAAAAGGTGGAAATGTCTCAATCTACATCCAGAGGAGACTCACATCAAGGCTGGTAAAGCAGCATCTTGCAATAGAGCTTCTTCATATCCAAATAACCATCTGAAAGGTCCTGTACCATATATTAGCTAGCTATGGAACTCTCTCTATGACAATATTTACAAAAACTAGAATCATGCAATATCAAGCCCAATACCGTTTTCCTAGGTGATCTAAACTATTCAACTGTAGACTGGGAAACCTACACCACCACTGGTGGACAAGCACAGAGATTCCTGGACTTTGTCAATATAAATGCCCTGGAACAATTAGTCAAAGTATCCACTAATGGAAAATAACATCTTGGATCTTGTTCTTATTAATATGGGAGCATCTTGCAGCATCCCTTGCACATTTTCATCACTAGTTAGGTCTGACTATAAAGCAGTCTCCTTCTAAATAAAACTGAAACCAGAGATCCTGTTCACAGAAGGTACCTTTACAAATTTCTTTAAGACAAACTACCTACTCTTAACTGCTACATTGGCAAGCTTCAAATTCCCACCAAACCCAGTTAACTCCACTGAATATGCACAAATGTATGCCACCACACTATACCAGCATGTAAATAGCTTCATACCTGCAGCTGTACCCCACAGGAGCAAGTGCAGGGCAAATCCCAGAAACATACCCACATAGTGGAACCATAATATCAACAAGCTTTGTAATAAAAGGAAAATAATTTTGACCAAAAGTAAGAGAAGTAATTCCCAGAATATTAGAGCCCTTGTCATCAAAATAAACAAACAACTCAGGAGCATAATAAAATCCACCACAGCCAAGTCTGAGGTCAATATAGCTACCCAAGCTAAAGGCAATCACAATAAATGTTTTAGTTATGTTCATAATCTCAAAATCACAATACACTGAGCTGATTGTGAATGATATTATCTACACTGAGATTGAAGATATAGTTAACATACTGGCTAACAAATTTAGCTCTAACTTTGGCTCCCACTGGCTAACAAATTTAGCTCTAACTTTGCTCCCTCTCCCCTCTCTGTCCTTCAAGATATACCTAAAACTGGTGCGCCTCCAAAACTTTTTATTTATTTATTTATTTGCAGTTGGTTAACCAGGATAGTCCACTGGGCCAAAAGAACCTGTTTTCAATGGAGTCCTGGGGAGAAAAACTCCACACACAGATTACACAAAGATTACAGTGATTTACATTTTAACAATTTCTGGTTATAAGACAGAACAAAAAGTACTGAGGTTACAATCAAAAATAATTTTTTTTTTGAAGGAGAACATTGCTCTAGTAGGATTAAAAATAAGTAGTTAGATGCAGTAGGCTTAGAATTTACTAGATGCAAATAAGAAGTTGTTTACTAGATGCAAATATGAATTTGCTATCTGGAATTTATGAGATGGAAGACTGTAGGAAGTGGGGAATATGTTATGAGGGGTGGGAGCAGGAGCATTCCCATGTGGATGTTAGATGTGAGTGGAGCGATTTTTTAAAGGATGGGAGGCTAGTGATGGTACGAATGGAAGGAGGGAGTTCCATAGGCATGCTAGGGGAAAAGGACAGGATGTTTTGTCCTGGGGGGCGAAGGGGTCTGTAAACTTCTATTAGGTTTTGATTGGTAGATCTGAGTAGTCTTTGTGTGTGGTGCATTTTAAAGGTAGTGGAGAGGGAGGGACAGAGGGATGGCTGGAAAATGAGTTTGTGTGCACAAGACCAAGTCATAAAAGTGCTATCAGAAGCTAAAAATACTGCATTGATGATTCCTGACGATATCCCTGGATGCATCTTAAATAGTACGAATCATGATTACATCACACCCATAACAATACTGTTCAATCACAGCCTACATACAGGATTTGTACCAAGCAAATGGAGAACAGCTACAGTCATTCCCCTGCATAAGGGAGGACCTTCCACAGATCCAGGCAATTACAGACCCATAATTTTGACCAGCCTCATATGGAAATCCATGGAAAGATTTAGCATGGAATGAATCAATTAGGACATAGGTGATCTCTAAGCACTGGACCCATCTCAGTTTGAATTCATCAAGAGAAGGTCATGCTTACTCAGCCTGATAGATTTTTTTGAAAAGGTCACCAAAGCAATGGATGAAAGCAAAACAGTACATACCTTTTTATCAGGGAACTACCACCTTGACAATCTGCTCATAAGAGCTGACCCAGTTGTTCGGGATTTGGGAACTAATCTGGACATTGACCTAACATGTGACCAACATGTGCATACTGTTGTAAGAAAGTCCTTCTGTATTGCAGAGTTTATGAACAAAGGGATTGTGTTGAGATCTAGGGATGTCATTGCCTCCCTTTACGCATCTCTCATTAGGCCAGTCATTGAATATAATGCCCCCTTTGACATGTATCTATCCAAACACATGCAACAACTGGAACGCCCACAGAAATACCTTACTAAAAAGATAAAAGGCCTAAACAACATGTCCTCCATGGACAGATTCAAAGACCTGTTACTATACTCAGTATCCTACAAACTGCTAAAAGGTGACCTGTGTCTGGCATACTAGGCTTCCTCTGACCCATTACTGGTGGATTTACTGCAACTCAGCAAGTTAAATGGCAATGGAAGTACTCAGTTTAGGGCTCTAAACCTCTAATGCAACATCAACAGAATGGTTTGGAGAGAAAGGTATATCTTGCAGAGGATATCCTTGTTGTGGAACAGACTTCCCATCCACATAAAACAAAATTTATTCTAGTCCATACTCAAGCACAACTTAGATCTACAGATGGGAAACAGAAAATGTACCTCAGGACTGCCCCCTGTACTACTAATGGACAGAGGCAGCTCCTAAATGCTTTATCCCATGGATGGGTCCCATCAAATTATTTATGGTATGAGCTCAGTTATTCTCATTACTGGTAATAAATAATTATACACCATGGGATGGGTAAGGCCAATCTATAACCAAATGTGATAGGGCACAAAAAGGGAAACTGGCTATTCTTAAAGTGGCCCAGAAGGGCAGCTAACATAGTATTTACTTATGAACCAAAACTGTTTTTTTTTTTTTTTTGAGAAACAACTGTCCTTTGCAATCAGTTACAGAATTATGTAACTTCAGAAAATGCATGATAATTCAAGTTATCATAGTTTGTCAACTATGCTAAATATTTCCAGTATTTTAAAAAGTGTTACTAATTCGGTACCTTTGTCCCTGATTCTGGATGTAAAAGGCTGAGAGCTATGAAACCAGCCAATAGCTTTAAAAACTGCAACACACTTCACAGCAGCCAGAAGCAAAGTGCACCACTAATCAGCCAATAGCTACAAAAGCTGTTAGGCACAGCAAGATGCTATGTATGTGATCATAACCTTTTGTTGTATTTTCACAAAGGGTTCAAGAAATTCACCTCTTTAGCTTCACTCTGTAGGTGAATTTCTTGAATGTGTTTCTCAGGCACATAAAAATGTGTATGATGTGAGGGAAAATCATAATTTTCTATGTTATTTTCCACTTACAGCACTTTTTTTTTAAACGGTGGTATTTTCTAGCATCATACACCAAATAGAATGCATGCAAGAAGTAATTCCTGACAGGGTGTGTGTTATTTTGGAAAAAAACGCATGCCTAGGGATGTTCTAAGCCCAGTACTATAGGCAGAGGGCCTCTCCACATCTGGAAGAGTGTTATTTCCACAGTAACATACACCCTGGAGTGTATTATTGTGTTTGGAAACTGGGCTATCTGCTAAATTGTTTTGTATTCTTTTTTTTTTTATTACTATTTATTTTTATATTTTTTATGTAAAATAGTTCCTTTGTCTAATGTTTCAAACAATGTAGTGTATGTAATTGTTGTTGGAGGAAGTATTTTCATCAACAGCTCATTTCACTGACAAGCAAATCAGCAAGACCATTTCACTGAATGTTCATTTCACTGTCAACTCATTTCACTGACAGCTCATTTAATTGACAGTGATATATGACCTTTTCCCCACTGTAGTGTGACCCTGGAGTTAGAATATATAGTAAGGGGGGTGTGGGGGGGCACAGCCCCCACATTGGGGGGTGTGGGGAGTAGCCCCTCACATATTATAAACGTTTAAGCTATAGAGATGGATACTTACAAATGCAATGAATAACTGTTTTGCAGAAAACAATATGCAACCAAACTATTTGGGGGGCTTCACCCATCACACCCCCCAATGTGGGGGACTGTGCCCCCCACAACCCCCCTTACTATATATTCTAACTCCAGGGTTGCACTACAGTGGGGAAAAGGTCATATATCCCTGTTGATGAAATGAGTTGTCAGTGAAATGAGTTGTCGATGTTTTGAAGGTAACCCAAAAATGTAATGTCTGCACACACACACACACACACACACACACACACACACACACACACACACACACACACACACACACACACACACACACACACACACACACACACACACACACACACACACACAGATAGACACACACACAAAATGTTCTTCATATTAATTATTGCTGCAGTAACCTAAGTCATATGGGTTATGTCACATGAATAGGATATATCATCCAGCCAGCTTCCAAATCTTCAGGGCACCATCCATGCATCCAAACCATTATTCAGCTCAAACTTAGCTGACAAAAAGGTAGGTTTGGACACTAAGCCCTTCCTGTGTAGGATGTGGAGAAACTATGTTTAAATTAATTTGGAGGGCTGGGAGAGTGTATTAGAGAGCTTTTCACTGCATTTTTACTGGGAAGAGTGAATTTTTAATACTTTAAATTTTACCGGCTTGTGTTGCTTAGTTTCCCCTAGGAGAGAAACACCATTTACGGTTTGACCAAGGAACAAACTACCAGTTCCATTGTCAATCCTTCTTCCAGCCACAAAAAGATAAAGTTAACTAAACAGCCTTTGCTACCACAGCAGGCTAGCAGTTTGCCCCAGCCACAGCTAGGTGACTGCTGTGACCAAAGCTGGTTCCTGAGACTACTCATCTTTTTCCCCAAGATCCCCCTGGTGTTGTCCATATAGCCACTATGGACCAAGGGTTAGCCACATCCTCTGCAGCTATTGTGACCCCCTTAGTGGGCAAGGGAGAGCCACTCTTGTTGGTTTTGGGAGAAGGGGCAGAGAAGGTGCCTCTTCTTAGTCTGAATGTTGTGCTAGAATGTTCCCTGGTAAAGCTGTTGATGCTATTAATAATCCTATTTTTCCCAGCTTTCCTGTCAAGAAGAAACAGAAAACTAAACATGTGTCTTCTTCTGCATCCTTTTTCCTGGACAGGAGTAGTTTATCGAGTCTGGCACAGGGTTTTGTACAGGCTATTGACCCTTCTTATTGGGTGGTTTATGGTAAAAGAAAAAAAGGATTTCTCTTTTCCTGAAAAGATTCAAGAAATTGAATCTGGAGAAGAATGTGATGGGAAAATACCAGATGTCTCCTCAGATTTCTGATACATACTCAGAAGTGAGCATGTTATCTAAATCTCCAAGTCAATGATTCTCTTTCCCTGAGAATCTGCCAGTATTTTCAGTGGGAGAATACTGAAGTTTATCACTCCTTCAGAAAATACTATGAACTGGTACAGCTGGAATTCCTGGAACCCCCCACCCGACCCCCACTCAGTGCTGTCAGTACTGAAGGAAGTGTTTGTTACAGCTTGTGGTTTCCTTTATAGCCAGCCTGATGTACCTAAGAAAGCAGATTGAATGTACAAAGTTCCTCAGTCTTAAAAATTGTATACACTAATCTCAGACCTGGCCCAGCAGCTATAGCTTTAGTTAATCCCGCTGCTGCCAATCATTGTGTCAATTCTAATTCTTCCCCCTGACAAGGATGGTAAAACAAGTGATAAGTCTGGGAAAAAGGTGTATGCTTCAGCAAATTAAATTTTTAGAATTTTGAAATGTTAAAGCTTATTCTGACTAATTGTGAAAGTATGAAGAATGTTTTATCTCCAATTCCTTCCTGTGAGGAAAAACCTGATTTGTCTAGTGTTTTCAATTTCTCAGGTCACTGCTATTTTTTTTAAATTTGTTTATGACTCTGTAGATATACATCCAGGGTTGTAGCCACTGGTACTGTGTTGAGGAGGTTTACCTGACTGTGTTGTCAGAAACTCACAGAATATGCAAAAAAATGAGACTTTAAATTCTCCTTTGGATAGAGATTTAGTTTTTGTCCCTCTGCTGCAGAGGTTATCATAAGTGTGATAAGAAGGGTAAGCTGGTACTTGGAATCTCTCAGATTTTTTAGCCTTCCTCTACATTTTACAAGAAATTTTCTGCTCCTTTGTCCGATTTTGGCAAGAAACAAAGTAAAGATTCTAACCAAATGCTGGGGAAGCCTATGATTAAAAAACAATGACAGGGAAGTTCCAAAAACAAATCAGGACCTACCCTCAGAACACCAGAGAGTCAAATAAGTCAGAATGACTATATAAGAGGCCCTGTCTCCCCCACGCACCTTGACAGTCTGTTATCCCTTCCAGAAAGTCTGAATCTCCATTCTCTGTTTGGCAACTTATTATTTCAGACAAATAGGTTTGGAAACTGATTCAGCAGAGTTACAGATGACAGTGGGAAGAAATCCCTCCTTTATAGGGAATTAATCCAATATACCAGACCAAACCCCTCTGTTCCCTTCAGACTTAACATGCTTTCTCAGATGGTAATAGAAACAGTTCCACCTTCCCAGTTAGGAATAGGTTCTTACTCAAGAATGTTTCTGGTGCCAAAAAAAAAAAACAGAAAATGCCTGGAAACCATGTCTGGACCTATCTTCCCCAAACCAGTATATGACTGTACCCAGTTTCAAAATGCTTTTACTTTAAAATCTGTTACACATTCTCCTCATTTGAGTTTTGTGATAACCTTATATTTAAAAGATGCTTATTGTCACATTCCTATCCATCTGGACTTCAAATGTTTCTTAAGATTTTGTTTTTTATGTTCCAACAAAGTTCACAAGCAGGACTTGTAAACACAAAATTTATTTACAGGTTAAGCGCGTTCATCAAAATAAAATTGACTTCATCAGAACAGTGTAAAAACAGTCAAGGTGATTTAAATATGTCACAATTACACAGGATATGTTGGATTCCCACCAATCAGCAAAAATACCTTGAATAAATTAATACCATAAAGGCATACACCGTAAAAACTGAATAATCCAATGAAAACATTTTAAAAAAAAAAAAAAACATTTAAAAGTCAAACCCTTTCTGCTCTTTCTCTTAAAGCAGGCAAAATGGATATAAAATCATTCAATCCTGGACACAGGTTGGCTACTAAACGAAGTTGCCACATCAATTCCCTTTTATTTAAAGTGTTTTTCCAGTTGCCGCTCCTGGGGTTTATTTCCATTATATCCAATATACCAAACTTGAATCCAGAAAAATTGGCACATGATTTACTATGCCTGAATAGAGCATTAATTTCTTTTAAATTCTTAATATCATATAAATGCTCATATATCCTGGACCTGAGAGCCCTCTCAGTTTTCTCAACATAAAACCCCGGACAGGAATTGCACTTAGCCAAATAAACTATTTTACTAGCATGACAATTGCCTTTTTTAAAAAACACTGTGTCCTGGTTGATATTGTCAAGTTTTAAACTAACAACTGACAATATAAATCTACACTGTGTACAACAACCACAGGCTTTTGTGAATTCATTTGATTTTGCACTATTGTTATTCTTATTACCCTCTAAAGTAAGCTTCAAATTGCGACCCACTTTAGTACAAAAAATATTTTTTTCACCCACTGCTTGTAAAATATTAAGGTCACCCCTAAAATATTCCAATTCTTATAAAGGATATTCCTTATATCATTGTAGTGTGAACTGTATTGAACCATGCATGCCTGCGTAAAATTAAAGTTAGAACTCTCTACTTTTACATTGTTTTTTGTTTCAGAGAAACCTCTACCTAATAAAGGTTGATATTTCAAACCCCACTCACTCAGAATCTCCTGTAAAATACTTTCAACAAATTCCAATGGATACCCTCTCTCCAGAAACATGTTCTTGAGGTCACTGAATTCCTGAATGACATCCTCAAAATGAGAAGTCATTCTGGAAATTCTAATGGCCTATCCCTTAACAATACTTTTTTTCTGGTATAGTGGGTGATGACTTTGAAAATGAAGGTAGGAATTGCAAAAAGTTTTCTTTCTATACACTTTAGATCTAAAGCAACCTACGTCATTGGTGATAGTAGTATCCAAATAATGGATCTCTTTCTCATTGAATTCATGAGCGAATTTCAAGTAGCGAGTGGTGCTGTTGAGATATTCAGTGAAACCAGCAATGTTTTCTTTGGTACCCTTCCACAAAATAAAATTATCATCCAGGTACCTGCTGTAAAATACAATATCCGAATAGAACCTACTTTCAAAAACAAATTCCTTCTCCCACCCTAATAGGACAATGTTTGCATATACAGGGGCACCAGCTGCCCCCATGGCAACTCCCTTTATTTGTTGAAAATATTGTCCTTCAAAAAAATATAATTATTGTCTAGTATCAAAGCCATAATTTCACAAACAAGCTGTACACACTCTGGTGATAATCTGGAATGGTCAAACAACATTTTTTCAGAATAATCTAAACCTTCCTCCCTAGGAATACAGGAGAATAAATCTTGTACATCTATTGTCAAAAAAAAAACAAATCAGGGTTCCATAAATCCGGCTTAATCTGTCCCCCAAGAATCTTTAACAAGATGTGGCATACCCTCAACTACATGCTTAACCATCTGGTCCACAAAAACTGCCAAAGTATGCGTCTTAGACCTCCCTGCTGTCACAATAGGCCTAAATGAGGATGACAAAACATCTTTGTGAACCTTGGGGATGCCAAACATACTAGGTACCTTGGGAAAATCATTTAGTAAAAAAGAATAAGCTTCCTGACTAATCCTTTGCTCTAATAAGCATTCTTCCAAAAAAACATCAATTCGCTGGTAAGAAATATTAATCTGGTTTTTGGATACCTGCAAATAGCTTTCCTCCTGAAACAGAATTGCTTGGATAAGGTTTTTATAATCTTCACTGTCAAACATCACAACCCTCCACCCTTATCTGGGGTCATTATACGAATAATTCTGTCGTGTTTTAAAGAAATAAGTAGTTCTTTCTCTTTGGAACGCAAGTTAAAAAATAACCTCTTATTATTAGCCCAAAGTTGATACAGATCTTGTTTAACCACATTCTCAAAACTAGCTACCAAAGTATGTAATGGAGGATTAAATGCACTATTTTTTCTTAGAGCCATAGTTCTCTGCCCAACTCTATCAGTATTGTTACCAGGAAACAACAATCAAAAATGTATTTTCCTAGTAAACATGTGAATATCAAGCAAAACTTCTGCTATGTCTGGTATTCTAGCAGGAACGAACTTAAACCCTTTGGAAAAAAGTGAGAAATATTCTTCAGAGATAACTCTGTATAATTGTAAATATTAAATCCTTTAGAGGTGCAAATAATATTAGAATGGAAAGAATTTCCATCTAATACCTGCCCCTGCCTCTCCCCTTGTGGTACTGACCCCTCTTGTGATGTCGGAGTTGTAATAATATTGGACTCCTTGTTGTTGGTTCGCTATTCTTTCCGAGTGTCTTAGGGTGGGAAAATCCTCTTCTACATTGAATTCATCATTGAATGGTTCCTCAAAAGGAGTCCCATTACCAGTGACTACTGAATAACCTGCACCTCCTCGATAATTATAACTCCCTGGCACAGTTTCCTGACTATATCTATCAATAAAGAGCCTATCTGTGGGGTATACTGTTTTGGATTTGTACTGTTGAACATCTCTATTGAGCTTCCTTTTCTTTTTCTGAAACTGTATGTTACATTTTTTTTCAACCCTGTCAAGGACCTTAGAATACAATTCCTCATATTGATGAAATAATAAATCTTCCAAAATATCCTTGTTAAGTATTTCCACTTCTTTGAGTAATTTAACCTTCATGTGTTCTTGAAAAACCAACACCTTATTAAGCAGCTCAATACCCCATTTATCAAATAGGTTAGTAAAATCTTGAACCATATCCATATCATAATACAATCCAAAAGGAAATTTAAAAACACGTAGTCCCTGAGGAACCACCTTCAATTAAACACATTCATTAAAATAAAACATTTCCATCTGCAAACTCTTACGTTTGTATAATTTTTTCTCAAACCCAAAAATCATCTCTCTTATAGATGTGTAATTCTTACCTTGCTTCCTTTTACACTCGCTGTAACTTTCACCACAATTATTGCCTTCTGTAAAGTTTAACTTTTTGTTTAAAAAAACATGTAATTTGGAACTAGCCTCTCCCAAGGCCTTCAGTGAACTAGAAACACCAAAAGGATAACCAGTCTGTCTGTTAGAAGCCACAACTTCGGTAATATGAATAACAGTAGTGCAAAATCAAATGAATTCACAAAAGCCTGTGGTTGTTGTACACAGTGTAGATTTTTATTGTCAGTTGTTAGTTTAAAACTTGACAATATCAACCAGGACACAGTGTTTTTTAAAAAAGACAATTGTCATACTAGTAAAATAGTATATTTGGCTAAGTGCAATTCCTGTCTGGGGTTTTATGTTGGGAAAACTGAGAGGGCTCTCAGGTCCAGTATATATGAGCATTTATATGATGTTAAGAATTTAAAAGAAACCAATGCTCTATTCAGGCATAGTAAATCATGTGCCAATTTTTCTGGATTCAAGTTTGGTATATTGGATATAATAGAAGTAAACCCCAGGGGCGGAAATTGGAAAAACACTTTAAATAAAAGAGAATTGATGTGGCAACTTCGTTTAGCAGCCAACCTGTGTCCAGGATTGAATGATTTTGTATCCACTTTGCCTGCTTTAAAAGAAAGAGCAGAAAGGGTTTGAATTTTAAATGTTTTTTTTTTTAAAAATGTTTTTATTGGATTATTCAGTTTTTATGGTGTATGCCTTTATGGTATTAATTTATTCAAGGTAGTTTTGCTGATTGGTGGGAATCCAACCTATCCTGTGTAATTGCAACATATTTAAATCACCTTGACTGTTTTTACACTGTTCTGATGAAGTCAATTTTATTTTGATGAAAGTGCTTAACCTGTAAATAAATATTGTCTACAAGTCCTGCTGGTGAACTTTGTTGGTTCTAGTTTTTATTTTCACCAGTTCACTACATTTTTTGGTTTTTGGTTTAGTTTGGTGGCATTGGACTTATGAACTCTCTAGATTCAATAGGTTTGCCAGCAGATGTTGGATTTGGGCAGTCCGTGGAGATTTTAGAACTCAAGAAAGATGTTGCCGAACTCAGAAGTGAGATGGCTCCTTTTATGGAGCTTTTCTCTTCTAAAATGACTCACTGTCATTCTATAGAGCTTGACCCTGATACTAAGGGAAGCTCCAAGAGATTTTAAGGTGTTTCTGGCAGTCATTTGGCTAATGTGATGCAGTTAGTGAGCGTACAGGTCGGGGGCGTAATGACGTCACTATTGAAGCCGTTGTTCATTCAGAACAGACTGCTTCTACTTCGGAGCATTCTGTGGTCTCTTTGCAAGACACAAACCAGGTTTATGCTTATAATACTTGTTTGGAGCATTCTAGTGCTAATGGAGTGGTACATTTTGACAAAAATGTGGAGACTATACAAGTGAGTGTATCTGATTCAACCCCCAACACTGTGAACAGCAAAACAGGTACTGTGTGTCATTCTGTTTCTAATGGGGGGTTTGAAGCCGAAGTTGCAGCTTCTAACAGACTGGTTATCCTTTTGGTGTTTCTAGTTCACCAAAGGCCTCGGGAGAGGCTAGTTCCAAATTACATGTTTTTTTAAACAAAAAGTTCAACTTTATAGAAGGCAATAATTGTGGTGAAAGTTACAGTGAGTTTAAAAAGAAGCAAGATAAGAATTACACATCTGTAAGAGACATGATTTTTGGGTTTGAGAAAAAATTATACAAACTTAAGACTTTGCAGATGGAAATGTTTTATTTTAATGAATGTGTTAAATTGAAGGTGGTTCCTCAGGGACTATGTGTTTTTAAATTTCCATTTGGATTGTATTATGATATGGATATGGTTCAAGATTTTACTAACCTGTTTGATAAATGGGGTATTGAGCTGCTTAATAAGGTGTTGGTTTTTCAAGAACACATGAAGGTTAAATTACTCAAAGAAGTGGAAATACTTAACAAGGATATTTTGGAAGATTTATTATTTCCTCAATATGGGGAATTGTATTCTAAGGTCCTTGATAGGGTTGAAAAAACGTGTAACATACAGTTTCAGAAAAACAAAAGGAAGCTCAATAGAGATGTTCAACAGTACAAATCCAAAACAGTATACCCCACAGATAGGCTCTTTATTGATAGATATAGTCAGGAAACTGTGCCAGGGAGTTATACTTATCAAGGAGGTGCAGGTTATTCAGTAGTCACTGGTAATGGGACTCCTTTTGAGGAACCATTCAATGATGAATTCAATGTAGAAGAATATTTCCCCACCCTAAGACGCTCGGAAAGAATAGCGAATAGACAACAAGGAGTCCAATATTATTACAACTCCGATTACCCCACTCGCAGGGGTCAGTACCATAAGGGGAGAGGCAGGGGCAGGTATTAGATGGAAATTCTTTCCATTCTAATATTATTTGCACCTCTAAAGGATTTAATATTTACAATTATACAGACAGAGTTATCTCTGAAGAATATTTCTCACTTTTTTCCAAAGGGTTTAAGTTCGTTCCTACTAGAATACCAGACATAGCAAAAGTTTTGTTTGATATTCACATGTTTACTAGGAAAATAAATTTTCGATTGTTGTTTCCTGGTAACAATACTGATAGAGTTGGGCAAAGAACTATGGCCCTAAGAAAAAATAGTATATTTAATCCTTCATTACATCCTTTGGTAGCTAGTTTTGAGAATGTGGTTAAACAAGATCTGTATCAAATTTGGGCTAATAATAAGAGGTTGTTTTTTAACTTGAGTTCCAAAGAGAAAGAACTGCTTACTTCTTTAAAACACGACATAAGTATTTGTATAATGACCCCAGATAAGGGGGGGGGTTGTGATTTTTTGACAGTGAAGACTATAAAAACCTTATCCAAGCAATTCTGTTTCAGGAGGAAAGCTATTTGCAGGTATCCAAAAACCAGATTCATATTTCTTACCAGCGAATTGATGTTTTTTTGGAAGAATACTTATTAGAACAAAGGATTAGTCAGGTAGCTTATTCTTTTTTACTAAATAATTTTCCCAAGGTACCTAGTATGTTTGGCATCCCCAAGATTCACAAAGATGTTTTGTCATCCCCATTTAGGCCTATTGTGACAGCAGGGAGGTCTAAGACGCATAATTTGGCAGTTTTTGTGGACCAGATGGTTAAGCATGTAGTTGAGGGTATGCCACATCTTGTTAAAGATTCTTGGGATTTTTTGGGACAGATTAAGCCAGATTTATGGAACCCTGATTTGTTTTTTTTTTGACAATAGATGTACAAGATTTATTCTTCTGTATTCCTAGGGAGGAAGGTTTAGATTATTTTGAAAAAAATGTTGTTTGACCATTCCAGATTATCACCAGAGCGTGTACAGCTTGTTTGTGAAATTATGGCTTTGATACTAGACAGTAATTATATTTTTTTGAAGGACAATATTTTCAACAAATAAAGGGAGTTGCCATGGGGGCAGCTTGTGCCCCTGTATATGCAAACATTGTCCTATTAGGGTGGGAGAAGGAATTTGTTTTTGAAAGTAGGTTCTATTCGGATATTGTATTTTAGAGCAGGTACCTGGACGATATTTTTATTTTGTGGAAGGGTACCAAAGAAAACATTGCTGGTTTCATTGAATATCTCAACAGCACCACTCATTACTTGAAATTCACTCATGAATTCAATGAGAAAGAGATCCCTTATTTGTATGCTACTGTCATCAAGGACGTAGGTTGCTTTAGAGCTAAAGTGTATAGAAAAAACTTTTTGCAATTCTTATCTTCATTTTCAAAGTCATCACCCACTATACCAGAAAAAAAAAGTATTGTTAACGGACAGGCCATTAGAATTTTTAGAATGACTTCTCATTTTGAGAATGTCATTCAGGAATTCAGTGACCTCAAGAACATGTTTCTGGAGAGAGGGTATCCATTGGAATTTGTTGAGAGTATTTTACAGGAGATTCTGAGTGAGTGGGGTTTGAAATATCAACCTTTGTTAGGTAGAGGTTTCTCCGAAACAAAATAAAATGTAAAAGTAGAGAGTTCTAACTTTAATTTTACGCAGGCATGTGTGGTACAATACAGTTCACACTACAATGAGATAAGGAATATCCTTTATAAGAACTGGAATATTTTTAGGGGTGACCTTAGTATTTTACAAGCAGTGGGTGAAAAAAATATTTTTTGTACTAAAGTGGGTCGCAATTTGAAGCTTACTTTAGAGGGTAATAAGAATAACAATAGTGCAAAATCAAATGAATTCACAAAAGCTTGTAGTTGTTGTACACAGTGTAGATTTATATTGTCAGTTGTTAGTTTAAAACTTGACAATATCAACCAGGACAGTGTTTTTTTAAAAAAGGCAATTGTCATACTAGTAAAATAGTATATTTAGCTAAGTACAATTCCTGTCCGGGGTTTTATGTTGGGAAAACTGAGAGGGCTCTCAGGTCCAGGATATATGAGCATTTATATGATATTAAGAATTTAAAAGAAACTAATGCTCTATTCAGGCATAGTAAATCATGTGCCAATTTTTCTGGATTCAAGTTTGGTATATTGGATATAATAGAAGTAAACCCCAGGGGTGGCAATTGGAAAAACACTTTAAATAAAAGGGAATTGATGTGGCAACTTCGTTTAGCAGCCAACCTGTGTCCAGGATTGAATGATTTTATATCCATTTTGCCTGCTTTAAAAGAAAGAGCAGAAAGGGTTTGACTTTTAAATGTTTTTTTTAAAAATGTTTTTATTGGATTATTCGGTTTTTACGGTGTATGCCTTTATGGTATTAATTTATTCAAGGTATTTTTGCTGATTGGTGGGAATCCAACCTATCCTGTATAATTGTAACATATTTAAATCACCTTGACTGTTTTTACACTGTTCTGATGAAGTCAATTTTATTTTGATGAAAGTGCTTAACCTGTAAATAAATTTCATGTCTACAAGTCCTGCTGGTGAACTTTGTTGGTTCTAGTTTTTTATTTTCACCAGTTCGCTACATTTTTTGGGTTTTTTTAGTGTTCTTTATGGTTTTATGTGTCTGAATCCCATTATCAGTTCTCTACCTTACCCTTTGGGCTATCCACTGCTCCAAATGTGTTCACAAACTACCTAGCTGTAGTTATAGCTCATTTTACAGGCTAGGGGGTATCCACATTTTTCATATTTAGATAACTTGTCTATGTTTGCAGAGTTTTTTTTCAAAGTGTCAGGAATCTCTCACTAGGGTGAGAGATCGCCTATGCAGGCTGGGAATCCAAGATAACATTTAGAAGTCTTAAAAAAAACACCTTTATTGAATTATCACTAGTGTCATAGGCAAAGTTACATCTATATAAAAGTAATAAAACCATATTAACAAATTCAAATTTACAAACATTACACATCACATATATTGTTATATACCGTGTAATCAAATTAACATTTCAGAAATTGTTCAATTTCTGCCTTCTCTTAAACAACAGTCCTACTCCAAAACAACATTTCTACTCCAAAACATTTTTGCTGCATGTATTGTTCCCACAATTTCCATTTTTGCTATGTAATTCCCTCCTACCCTTTTCTAAAGATTCCCACTTCCTGTTATTTTATCTCTATTACAATATTTACTACTTCAAGTATAGTTGGTTTAGACTTTGATTTCCATTTTCTAGTAATTGTTTTATGGGAATACCCAGAATTAAATTTAACAAGGACTTACTATGTCTAGGCAAGTTAGATTGTGTATCCCAGCTCCAAAAAAAACAAAAAAAAATTTCCTTAGGTACAGTCATTTGCTCACCCAGTGTTCCTGACAGATACACTACAGGGAATTTTTAAAGTCATTATATTCATACAAAATAACTCAGAGAACATATGCTCTCAGGTACCTCTTTCTTCCCCATTACACCTCCAACATTTGCCATCTACCTGAAGAAAAATTATTTAGAGTCTTCTTGGGGTAAAAAGTATCTCTCCAAACACTTCTAGGAAAAGATCTTAAATTTTCCAGATTTTGTAACATATTTGGAACGCATAAATATGTCTTCCCATTGTTTCTTTGTTAATTGCTTATATAATCTCTTTTCTCAGTCTTTTCTGGCCTCCTTTGATTGATTCCTTATAGTTACTGTGCAATATTTTATATGTTCCAAAGAAATACAGATACGCAAAGCATAAAAAAATTTATTAAACTCACAAATCACAGAGCTTTCAGGTAAAAGACCCTTTTTCAGTGTGTACTCCATTCAAATAACTTCAATATTTATATGTTTAATAGCAACCACCTGACACAGCCATCATTTAATCAATAAAAACAAGACAATTAACTGTTTAAGTGCATTAAAAACTAATATGTCCATCATACTAAATGTATATACATACCTGTTATCACATAATAATGCACTCATAAAACCGTACACATATAAAAAAAAATTTGTGTACATATACACACAAAAATATTCATTTATTAAGTGCCCATCAACATTGCTTCTTTTTCAATACAGGTTTTATACTTGCAGATACATTTAACCTTGGCCAGCATTCAGCATTTAACCTTAAGAGCCAGTCTATTTCACATAATTCCAAGATATTATTCAAATCACCACCCATTCGATTCTTAAATTTGATGTCTGTCACTCGAAAGTTAAATTTATGCTCTATTCCCTTATACATAATATGTTTTGCTAAAGCATTACTATGTATCTCTCTCTTAATTTCTGATTTATGTTCAGTAATTCTCCTTTTAAATTTTTTGTACTTTTACCTATATAGAATGTACAACATTTGACATAATTAGCCATATACACTGTATTTGTGCTATCACATGTGGCAAACAATTAAATGTATATTTTCTATTATTCACTGGATGTATGAAACTATAATTTTTTTAAAATATCAACATAACATTTACACTTATAGCGTGGTACAGTACCAGTTTTTGTTGACACCAATGTTTGCTTTCCAGTGCTACTGATCATGTCTTTATAACATAATCTCTGTTTTAGGTTCTTACATTTTTTATATCCAGAATTAGGTGTAGTTCCTATCACATTTATCGTTTCTGGTATTGATTTTAAAATATCCCAATTATTTCTAATACCTTTAATACCTTCAGTTTTCCTGTTAAATGTAGTTATATATCTCAGATGTTGATTTTCTTTTCTTGCTGCACAACAGCTAGATACATTATATAGCTTTACATTGAATGATGCTATTTCTGCAATAAATAATAAAGATGAAATGCATGAACAGTCCAGTATTAGTAGCTCGATCCCTTCTGTTGAAAGATCTAAACAACCGAAAGTATCTACAAATAATATAGGGACTACCCATGCTGAGTTGAACAGTGGTACGACCCGGTCAACGTCTGACGTTCAGAATAACATTGTCCCTTTAGTATTAAGGCTACTGGAAGTGGTAGCATTCAAGCAAAGAGACACTTTGAGAGGGAGAGCTCAAGAGAAGGGAAATGAACGCAAGAGATGGTGCAGCAAAGGGCCTCAGACAAAGAGTCGTATGGCATCAAAAAACAAGTGAACGGTGCTTTTGTAGTCAATTTATTGAACTTTCCACTTAATGACTCTTACCTTAAATTGTTAGGTAAAGGTCTGAAATTTATACCAGTAACAACTGATAATGTTGTAGATGCAATAGTGGATTTGAGACTGTTCTTACGAAATTTAAGTTTGAAATTATTATATAAAGATTCTGGTACACAGACTATGTCTGTTTGTAAAAAGCCAAGTATTTTCATTCCTGTCAGTTGTCCTGTAGTGGATGCATTTTATAATATATGTGAGGATGATATCAGAGAGTATTATAACTCTTATGAGAAATGCAAATGTTACAGTTTAATGATTTCAAAATATGAAGCCCTTAGAAAATTGGAAAGTGCAGTAGTGGTTCTAAATAGAGTTGACTATGAAAAATCAATGTATGAATTGTTAAGTGATGTTACTGCTTTTGAAGAAATAAGAAATGTGGATGTTCCTAAGTTCATTAGTAAAGTAAATATTATAATTTATGAGTTACAAGTAACTTTGATATTTCATTAGAATTATTTAATTATTTTACAATATCTTGTCCGAAAATCCCTGTGATATATGGAATACCTAAAATTCATAAAGACCTGTACCATCCACCAATGAGACCTATAGTCTCGGGAAGTGGCTGGATAACAGAACCAATTTCAATTTATTTACAAACTATGTTGAGTGAACATCTTGAAAGTGTAAAAAGCTATATATGAGATACAAAAGATTTTTTTAAATAAGCTATAGAGTTGGCTTAAAGGAACTAATCTAGGTCATAATTTCTTGTTTGTTACCCTTGATATGTGGTCTTCATTTACAATGATACCCACTGTTTATGGAATAAATGCAGTTCAACAGTTCTTATGTATTAACACAAATATTGGTGGGAAAGATGTGGAAACATTCTGTGAACTGTTAGAACTAGTACTTGAGAACAATATTTTTATATTCCAGGAACAATATTATCATCAGAGAATAGGAGTAGCAATGGGTACATCAACTGCTAATACATATGCAAACATTGTAGTAGGGGAATGGGAACAAGAGTACATCTTTAACAGCACGAATGAACTGAGTAGGAAGGTAGTCTTCTTTAAATGATTTGTGGATGATATATTTCTTCTGTGGGCAAGTGATACAACAGAGTTGAATATATTTGTTGAATATCTGAACTCTACCACACATTTGTTACATTTTACAGCAGAACATTTGAATAGCAGTATTAATTATTTGGATGTTAAATTAATGAAAGAGAATGGTGAAATAAAAACATCTATTTATAGGAAACCAGTTCATGCAAATAGATATGTGTGTAGAACCAGTATGCATGCTCCCCATATTTTTAAAAGTATTGTTAAAAGTCAACTCTTGAGAGTGAGCAGACTTAATACTGATGAAGAGCTGTGCAACAGTAATATTAATGACAGTTTCATACATCTAGTGAATAACAGAAAATATAAATTTAATTGTTTTGCCACTTATGATAGCACAGATATAGTGTATATGGCTAATTGTGTCAAATGTTGTGCATTCTATAGTAAAAGTGCAAGAAAACTAAATGAGAATTACTGAACATAAATCCAAAATTAAGACCTAGTAATGCTTTAGCAAAACATATTATGGATAAGGGAATAGAGCATAAATTTAAGTTTCTAGTGATAGACATCAAATTTAAGAATCAAAAGGGTGGTGATTTGAATAATATCTTGGAATTATGTGGACTAGACTGGATCCTAAGCTTAAATGCTGAATGCTGGCCAGGGTTAAATGTATCTGCAAATATAAAACCTGTATTGAGGAAAGAAACTATTAATGTTGAAGGGCACTAACTAAATTAATGTTTGTTTTTGTGTGTGTGTATATATATATATATATATATATATATATATATATATATATATATACGTACACAATTTTTTTTATATGTGTATGGTTTTATGAATGCATTATTATGTGATAATGGGTATGTATATACATTTTGTATTATGTACATATTAGTTTTTAATGCACTTAAATAGTTAATTGTCTTTTTTTTTTGATTAACTGATGGCTGTGTCAGGTGGTTGCTATTGAACATATAAATGTTGACGTTATTTGAATGGAGTACACACTGAAGAAGGGTCTTTTACCCGAAAGCTCTGTGATTTGTGGGTTTAATAAATCTTTTTACACTTTGCGTGTACGTATTTCTTTGGATTTTTTTTGTTTTTACTGTTTGCTGCTGTTACAAAGACGGTTTACATTAGTGCTAGTCCTGTTTGTTTTATTGTACAATATTTTATATGGCCTAATAATTACTCCTGTTTTAACAACAGTTTCTGTTCTAGAGTCAATTAAAATCTCAAACAGTGCATATCTTTAATTTAGGGTTCCCCTATACTTTTCCCCTTGTCTACATTTCAATATCAATCACTGATATGGAAGGCAATCACTAACCTGCAGCCCAAATGTCTTTGTAGCCTATTCCCCTTCAGTTAGCTTTTCCTCTCTAATTATTTGTTCCTAGTAACGCGGTTCCTTTGCCAGCTTTGTCTAGTATATTCTGCCCCCTGTTGTCAATTTTCTATGCCCCTAATTGCAGTAATCCCTATTGGCAGAATCATCTTTCTCCATTCTTGTGTTGGAATAGTTCTTAACATATTATCTGATGTTGTAAATCTTTGTTCAATCATTACAAATGGGACCTCGGTTCCATCCTCGGAACCGACATGGCTTTTTCCAAGCTCGCTCCAGCCAAAAACTCTCAGCTAAGACCTACCCATAATGCCCCTCTCCTAGTTACTTCAGATCTCATCTGCCACATTCCTAGTCAGATGTGCTAGCCATCTCTCTCAAAGCTAAGTAAAAAATTGCTATTTTTAAGACAGTTTTTCTTCAAAATGGTTTACTTTTTAGTCAAGTTAGCCTTTTCTCACTGTTGCCTATAACCTAGTTCTGTTCCCTACCCTTTTCCTTGGTAATTTAAATTTTACCATTTTTGGTACTGTCCCTCTCTTCTGCCTTTGACAGGCTCTTCCTTAGCACTTGTTCATAGGTTCATAGGTTTATAGGTTGGTACTAGGCTATCAGCCCTAGGGCCTATACAAGCCTAGCCATAACAATTCCCTGGCTATTTCTTCCCACATTATTTACTTTCCTGGACCCCTGTCTAGCAGGGCGACTGACGTGATCCCTGGGGTGAATTTACTTTCTCCCATCCAATCGTCAAGGTTCCTCTTGAAGAGGTCCAAAGAGGCACTCTGCTTGACATGTATGGGAAATCTATTCCAGAGTCTGGGGAGTCTCTGGGTCAGGAACCTATCCCTCCAGCATGTTTTGTTTATTGTGATGACAAGGTTTAGATCCCTGGAGCGTGTAGCTCTAAGGGATTGGGATTTCTTTAAGAGGAGCATGTCCAACAGCTCTGGGTTTGACATGGCCTTGTATGTTAAGCAGAGATCGCCTCTGAGTAGACGATATGCGACAGAGTATAGCTGGAGTTTTTTAAGGCGGTCAGCGTAGGGCATCTGCTTTAGGCCTGTGATTCTTTTAGTGAGGTATTTCTGAGGCCTTTCCAGTTGTTGCAGATGTCTTGAGAGGTACATACCAAATGGGGCGTTGTATTCTATAATGGGTCTAATGAGGGATGAGTACAGTGGGACAATGACCTCCTTTTTTCTGGATGAAAAGCCCTTCGTGATGAGGTGTGCCACATAGAAGGATTTCCTGACTGTTGTGGCGATGTGGTTATCGAAGGTGAGACCACTGTCCACCTGTGTCCCTAAGTCTCTTATCACACTTTCTGTGTTTAGTGTACTGCCACCTATATGGTAATTCATGGATACATGTTTTTTCCCAAAGGGGATAACAATACATTTCTTGGCATTGAGCTTGAGCCCATGGCTCTGGCACCAAGCATCTGTTTCTGTACTTGTGGTATGCCTTTGACAGGCTCTTCCTTAGCACTTGTGGTATTTTTTAAATACCATCTCTGGTATTGTCTCCCTTATTTTGTTTTTTTTCTATAGGATAGCCTTCTTGCCTTATTATGTCAGACAAAGGTAAGTTCAGTGTGACAAGTGTGGACTGAAGATGCTTAACTCGGATGCACATGCTCGTTGTGTCTACTGTTTGGGCGTGGATCATCTTAGAGCTGATTGTGACATTTGTGCTAGTTTTAGTAATAGTACACTAGCAGAAAGTAGAAAAAAAAAACTTATCTTAAAAGATTTACTCAAGACACCTTTTTCGGAGGATCTATCTGGGTCAGAGGTCTCACCCCCTCCAAAGACCAAAAAGCATAAGGAAAAAACGCATTACTCAAGACACCTTTTTCAGTGGCTCTATCTAGGTCGGAGGTCTCACCCCCCTCCAAAGACAAAAAAACATAAGGAAAAAACAGATTAATTAAGACTCCTTTTTCAGAGGCTGTATCTGGGTCGGAGGTCTCACCCCTTCCAAAGGCCAAAAAGCATAAGGACAAACAGAGTCACTCGGTTCCTGCATCTCTGTCAGTTATGGAACCGAGTTGGCTCCATGCTTTGTCAGCCCCCTCGGCGCACACCTCTTCAGCACCAGGCTTGGTGTCTTCTCCCTCAGTGCCTATTTCGGTTCTGACCTCAGCACCACTGACTTTGGTGCCGTCCTTGGATCTGACATTGGCTCTGATGACTGTACCTGTTTCAGCACCATCCCCAGCCATGGTGCCAACAGTTTCTTCAGCTCCATTGGCTCCAAAACTCAAATACCTGCCAAGGACAAGGTACTTCCACTCTGGTGCATACTGTCTTAGTTCCGACAGCAGTGTTTCCCTGTTGGCACTGTTCACCTTGCTACATCGGCTATGGTGGAACTGATGCTCTCCAAAATCAGTGCTTGGACCATCCGTACCTTGGTACTTAGCCCGGCACCTATTTTCTCACTGACGCTGTCTATGTCCACAGCTCCAATGGCTTCCAGTTCTCTCAGTGCTCCTCACCTGGAGGTTGGCTCCTCATGGTGAGGTGTGACCCCAGTTCCAAGATTGTCCCACCCAGTTCCGGACTCCCATCCTTCCTCAGGTAGGCCTGCTGTACAGGTAGCAGACTCACAGTCAGCACCAATGACATCACTATCAGAACCCTCCCCTAGCATGCAGCTCTCCCAACCCTCTACTTTGGGACACCGGGCATGGGAGTCACAAGAACCCTCTTTGAAGGGAACCTCTTCTCCGGCGTCCTTCTCAGAAGATCCCACTGGGGAGCCACCCTGGAAGAAATGGTGCAAGAGGAAGCACCTTGATTCACCGGAGGAATCTATCACTGAAGACACTGATTGTGATGAGGGGGAAGGGTCCCCACGGTCTCCCCCAGATGACATCTCATTCGGAGACATTCTCGAAATCCTCAAGCAGCAGAGAGACTGAAAGTCCTATAACCCTTCTTCTGAGGAATCAGTGTTCCTGCATGCCTTCCGTGCCTGGCCATTTCCTTCCTGGGTGACTCCACTGGCAGATGACCTTGTTAAACTCATTGTGCAGTGTGCCTGGAAGGCCCCGGACAATGTAGAACCTGTCCCTCGGAGGCCATACAAAAATTTTATCTACACCTGAAGACCAGCCCCACTTGTCCTAGCAGCTGACAGTTGATTCTATGGTCGTGGTGGTGGCCACCAAGAGAGAACTAGCAGAAGATAGTTCCACCATCCATCCTCCAAACAGAGAGTCCAGGACCATGGACAGATTAGGAAATTGGACCTATGCTTCAGCAACCTTCATCATTTGGTTGCTGAACTATCTGGCACACTTTACTCGCCTCCAAAGAGACCTAATTTCTGAAATGTCTTCCTCTTTGGTGGGGTACTTCCTAAAGGGGTGTGTAATATGTTGCTTCACAGCTAGCTACCCTTGAATCCATCTCAAACTCCTCGATGCATTTGATATCTCACTCCACCGAGGGGGTAGCTTGAGCTGCCGCATCAGGCATTGTCATGAGATGTAACGCTTGGATGTGGTTGTGTGACTTCACAGACCCCTTTAAATCTTCCTTCGTCAATGCACCTGTCAACAAATCTGCACTTTTTGGACCCAACATATGAGACATACTTACACATAGTGAGAAAGACGGAAAGACCTTGTCTGCTGTGGGCATACGCCTTTCCAACCCCCAGCGGTCCTACTCCAGGAACCAGAAGGGAGGAAAAATGTGGTTCAAGAAATCCCAAGGACCTTTTTCATGACACTCATGGTGAACAATCCCCCCAGAGCAGAGAGGGCAACTCATATGGAAGACATCCCTTTTGGGGTAAAGGGGGTCTGCATAACCAGGGCGCTAGAGATTCTTTCTCCAGCAGACCCTACCAGCGCTCCTGAGCAGCGGCCCGATTGCTTTCCTCTGGAAGCAGTCAGGGGTTGTTTTTCTCTGCATCTACCAGCCTGGCATTGTATTACTACTGATGTTTGGGTGCAGAGAATAATATCCAGAGGCTACCAAATACCATTCAATTTAACTCCCAGACCCGACAAACGAATCCCCGATGTACCACCCAATCAGAGGGAATTAGCAGCCTTAGAAATAGAAAAGCTGCTAAGGAAAAAAAGTCATCCAACCAGTACCACCAGTCCAGACAGGATCCGGGTTTTACTCAAGGTTCTTTTTAGTGCAAAAAAAGACAGGGGACTGGAGACCAATCCTGGATCTCAGCCTATTGAACAAATTTAGCAAACCTCAAAAATTCTGGATGGTCATGATACAGTCCATTCTTCCCTTCCTAGGGAGGGATAACTGGATGTGCTCTATAGACCTCCAGGATGCATACTACCACATAAAGATGGTTCACCGCTCATGGAGGTTTCTCTGCTCCCAGCTGGGAACCAATCACTACCAGTTCAGGGCACTGCCATTCAGTCTCTTGACAGCCCCTTGAGTGTTCACCAAATGTATTGCAGTTGTGGTAGCTCATCTTCGACTACAAGGATTTCAGGTGTTTCCCTATCTAGATGATTGGCTCCTTACCGCTCTGACCAGGAATCTTCTTACACTCAAGGTCTCGCTCTCCGCTTGGGGATTACAATCAACAAGGACAAATCTCAATCTCTCCAATGGAGACACTGGAATTCATTAGAGCTGTCTTCGACACAATATCCTGTCAAGCTTCTCTCCCCCCTCACAGGCTTTCAAAAATAACACACCAAATCCAAGACCTTCTTCCTCAGTCCTATGTACCAGAACATCTTGTACTGCAACTCTTAAGCACCATGGCAGCTGCCATTACATTGGTACCACTGGCAAGACTGCACATGAGAATCCTACAGTGGCTCCTTTCCGCACAATGGTCATTGCTAAATTACCCACTCAATCACATGATACATCTTTCAAACCGTTGCAAGGAAGAAATGTTATGGTGGATGAACCCTCAAATGAAGCTTTGGTGTCGACCGTTCTGTCTTCCCCAGCCAATGGCCACGGTGACCACAGACACTTCCCTGTTGGGGGGGCATTTCCAGGAAAGACTGTCCAAGGCACCTGGTCCCTCATAGAGGCAAATTTGCACATAAATGTCCTGGAACTGAGAGCAGTTCTCTTAGCATTGCAAGCGTTCCATGCATCCCTACCCTCTGGGACCATTGCAATTCAGTCAGACAACTTGTCAGCTGTCTGGTATATCAGCAAGGAAGGTGGAATCAGGTCTTATCCCCTGTGTCGGGAAGTCATGAAGATTTGGCACTGGGCGATAGCTTCCAACCACTTTCTTATAGCAACACACATTCTTGGGAATTCCAACCTTATTGCGGACAATCAGAGCAGGAACATCCTGATGCCTCATGAGTGGTCCCTCAACCCTGTAACAGCGGATCGGATCTTACAATGATGGGGCAAGCCTTGCTGTGACCTGTGTGCTTCCCCCCCAAACTACAAATGCAGAAGCTACTTTGTCCTGATCCCCCCTCAGGGGGAACCACCGAGGGATGGTCTAATGCACGATTGGTCACTGGGTCTTCTGTATGCCTTTCCCCCATTTCTCCTCATTCTGAAATTTCTCCAGAAAGCTCAGAGGTTGAGAAGCAAAGTGATCCTCATTGCCCACTACTGGCCCCATCAAGTCTGGTTCCCGTTTCTATGGCCTCATCTGATTCACAGTCCGTGGATCCTGGATCATTCCCAAAACCTGTTATCTAATCCCCAGGGACTGATTCATCCGAACCTGCACAGTCTCAAGCTCACAGCTTAGTTCCTTCACTTCCAGTGATCACCAGGCTACCTGACATCCCATTTCCTGTTCATGAAATTCTTCTGGCTTCACACAAACCTTCCACTAGGAAAGTTTATTCTAGTAAATGGACCAGGTTCTCTATTTGGGCCAAAGATCAGGACTTAGACCCTTTCTCTATGCCTATTCAAAAGATCCTTCAATATCTGACTATTCTTTTGCATGCAGGAGCCTCAGCTTTGATGATCACTGTACATTTAGCAGCTATCACCATTTTTCATAATGGTCTTGATAATTCTTCAATTATGTCACACCACCTATGCAAGACCTTTTTGAAAGGAGTATTACATGTTAAACCTCCAGTCAAGCCTCCCTTAGAACCCTGGGACTTGACTTTGGTACTTCAGTCTCTCACAGGTTCTCCTTTTGAGCCTTTTAATTCATGTGATTTGAAATTTTTGTCATGGAAAACCTTACTTCTAGTTGCACTTACCTCAGCGGGAAGAGTATCTGAGCTGCAGGCTTTGAGTGTCAAGAGTCCTTACTTGACCTTTCATACGGATAGTATGTCCCTTCATACTGACCCTTCTTTCTTGCCCAAGGTAATTTCTGGCTTTTCCATTAACCAATCTATTGACCTGCCGGTTTTCTTCACCTCAGCATTCTAACAGAGGGGAGTACCTTTTCCACACCCTTGATGTGCATCGACAGCTTCGTTGTTATTTGGACAGGACTAAATCTTTCAGGAAAACAGATCAATTGTTTGTGGCCTTTGCCGGACCCAGATTGGGTAAATCTGTTTCCAAAGTGACTTTATCCTCCTGGCTTAGAAACGTCATTACCTTTATCTATCAACAGAATGAGCTATCCTTACCTTCCAGAATAAAGGCTCATTCTACCAGATCTATGGCTACTTCTATAGCATTTCATTCCAAGCCTCTATGGATAATATATGCGCAGTAGCCACTTGGGCAAGACCTCATACTTTTATATCTCATTACAAATTGGATTTGGCCTCCAGGGGACGAGCATCTTTTGGTTCTATGGTGCTCAGGAATATCCTTCCTTAGGGCCACCCAGGACTCAAGTAGCTGGGGACTCGGTCCTATGTGTAATGAATGAACAAAGATTTACAACATTAGATAAAGAAGCTATGTCTTACCATAACATTCCATCCGTGTTGTAGATCTTCATTCATTTATTACTTCCTGCCCTCCTTCCCCCTGCCTGGACTCCTGGTGGACTTTAGGAACTCCTGGTTAGGGTATTTCCTCAGACAGTCTCCAACTATTTTTTCTATTACTACATCTATTATCTAAGGCCGGGCAAACTCTATCTGGAGTACCTAGGAGAGGGGCTTTATAGGTAGGTCTTAGCTGAGAGTTTTTGGCTGGCGTGAGCTTGGAAACAGCCGTATCGGTTCCGAGGACGGAACCGAGGTCCCATTTGTAATGAATGAACAAAGATCTATAACACCGATAGAATGTTATGGTAAGACATAACTTCTTTTTCTGCTACTTTATGAATATAATATTCTGTATGACTGTTGTTAGTCTTCTTAAGGATCTGCATCCAAAATCCCACTCTTTCCTTATTTCTTGAAATACCCTCCTGCTTCATCATCCCTTTCCATATTAAATTATAGCATTCCACTTGAGTTATGTATAAGAGCCTTAAAGATGTAGCTCTAAAATATCCTTTTAAATAAGGTAATCCTAAACCTCGTTGTTATGTTGGGAGGATCAACTTATCCCACTTGACTCTTCCCCTCCCAGATAAAATCCTTTGACTGTTTATTAATTACTACCCACAACTTCTCAGGTTGATAAAAATATGTCTGACCTGTATATAAAACTAAAGGGATTAAAAACTTTTTACTGCTTGTATCTTGCTGTCCATATCCATAATAAGAGCCTCCAGTTTCTCAGTTTTTGTATTATCTTTTGTTTATTTTCTTCCCACATGTCTTTAGCTGCCACAACAGAATCCTTTTTAATCCATATTCTTAAATACTTTATTTTATCATGTCCCCATAAATATGGGTATTGCTGAACCAATTCATGTGTGGGTACACACTTTATGGCTATAACCTTTGTTTTATCTTCATTAATTTTATACCCCCCCAAAAAACAGAATTGTCTCTGAATGTTCCACAACAAAGAGGTGTCCTTTACTGGTTCCATCAGCTACAAAATAATATCATTTACAAATAAAGTCATTTTTTCTTGAACACCATAGCAATTATATCCTTGAATTTCTGAGTCCCTCATTTTCTTTGCTAATGGTTCTAAATATACCACAAACAACAAAGGAGAAAGAGGACAACCCTGTCTTGTTCCTGTGTTCATATATAACGTATCATAAAGAAACCCTCACACTTTGATTTTTGCCTCTGATCTTTCATATATCCTTCTAATTAACCTTATTATTGTATCAGGAACTGCAAATGCTTCCTTTGCCCTACTCATAAAATCCCAGGTTACTCTGTCAAATGCTTTCTCTGCATCAAGACCCACTAACAACAGTGGTATTTTCTTACATTCTGCTTCCATCTGGATCATCATTGTTCTGTAAATGTTGTCAAATATTTGCCTCCACTCCACAAAGCCATATTGATCCATATATATTAATTTTGGCACCACTTTGCTATTCCTTTAGCCATTATTGACATCAAGCACATTATAATCTTTGTTTAAAATTGATACGGGCCTATATGAAGATGGATCTTTACCATTTTTAGGTATTACAGCCACTGCAGCTTTTTTCCAGGATGTTGGTGCCCCCCCCCCCCCTTAAAATACTGTTAAACAAAAACTTCCATATTTTTATCACTTTCTTCCCGCCTAGCTTCCAAATTCCCACTTGAATACCATCTATTCCTGGACACTTTCCTGCAGATTGGTTATACGTCACCATTTTTATCTCATCTCCTACTATCTCAGCTACTTTATACAAATTTTCATGACATTTCTGAAATATCTTTAATACCTCTCTACAAGATCTCTGGTTATTTTTCTTGTTATAGGCTACTTTTTTTGTTGCCTAAGTCATTGTGCCAACAGTTTTTGCGCTCTGGAGTTATTATAAAAAACAGTTGCTTATCAACAATCTTTCCAAACTCATGCATACTATCCAGGTACTCCCTGATTTACTCTTTAGCACTCTGCAGTTGTGCCTGTTCTTGTTTAGTGAGATTCCCATTCAAAAATATATTTTGACTCCATCACACAGGATTGCGTTCTTGGGGGTATTTGCTAGACACCTCAGTATAAAGAGCTTTTCTTCCACAGGAAAAATTGGATCACTCAGACTTTGGTCACCATGATAGAATACCTCAAGATTCTGGGTCTCATGGCATCACATCTATGATTCTCATAATACTCCTGGCAAGACTTCACACGAGAAAGATACAATGGTATGTAAAGTCTCTTTGATCCCGGCACCATCTATTATCTTTTCAGATTTTACTTCTAGGATTTGTGAGAAGAAAAATCACTTGATGGAGACATCAGATATTCTTGAATCCAGATATTTCCCTCTCCTCTCCTACTCCAAAGCAGTCAGTCACTATAGATGCCTCAGACTTTGCTTGAGGAGTAATACCAAGGGGGATAAAAGTGCAAGATATGTGGGACAACAAAGACAGGCACAAGTACATAAATAGGTCTACTCGGGTACTAACCACCAGGGCCTTTATAAGCCTAGCCACATAAATACCTCTTTACTGAGGATGTGCAGCAGGTACTAATGGAGGCAAGAGAGGCTACTGCAAGGCCGATGGAAAAGGTTTTCTAGTTAGTGCCATCAACATAATCAGCACCCGTTCAGGGCTACTGTTTCTCTGGTTTTACAATATTTGTGTGAGTTACTTTTCTGTGGCCTATCTTACTCTATCAAGGTTCATTTATTGGCCATTTCAGCATGTCTGTCCTTGGATCCTCCTCTTTCAAGACATTTCCATGTCAAAATCTTTTTCAAAGGGGTTTTGCATGACAGACTTCAGGAAAACTGATGGCTCCACCTTGGGATTTTAATTTTTTAACACCTTTATTGTATTATCACTTGTGACATAGGCAAATGTACATTTATACAAAAGTAATGAAACTGTATTAGCAAATTAACATTAACAAACTGTGTACTTCACATATATTGCTATATATCATATAACCTAAGCAACATTACATACATTTTACAATTCCTGCCCCCTTTTATAAAACAAGAAACATCTTTATTAAACCAACATAAGCAATCATACATTTATGTAAATGAAAACAAACCACACTGACACAATCCTAGTTGCAAGCATTTTACATCAAAAACTATACTTGACACAATCCCAGTTGCAAACATTATATATCACTTATTATCTACCCAATCATTTCCAATCAAATACTACACAGCTCATCCAAGTCCCACCTTATTTTAAACATCATTCCTCCCCTGTATGTATGGTTCCCACAATTCCCATTTTTCCTATGTAGTTTGCTCCTACCCTTCTCTAAAGATCTCAATTCCAATTGTTTTATCTCTGTTACTATATTCACTACTTCTAATAAAATTGGTTTAGATTTTTATTTCCATTTTCCAGTAATTGCTTTTTTGGCAGCCAGCATAATTAGACACAGCTAGACCTTACCATGCCTAGGCAATTCTGATTCTGTATCATAGCTTAGAAAAATCATCTCTGTCATCATACCAGTCTGCCCACCCAGCATCTCCGACAGTGCATCCCCCAGATAATCCTTAAACTCTGCCAACCCACTGCACTCCCAGAAATATGTTCCCAAGTGCCTCTTTCTCCCCTGCCACAGCTGAAACATTTGCTGTCTACCTGAGGAAAAATACTCTGGACTCTATTTGGGGTATAAAAATATCTATGTAAACATTTCCAAGCAAAAATCCTAATTCGTCTAGATTTTGTTGCATATTTGGGAGACATAGATATATCCTCCCTTTGTTTCTTTGTGAATTGCTTATCCAGTCTCCCTCTTCCCAATCCTTTCTAACCTCCTCCACTTCATTCTTATAGTTATCATGCAATATGTTATACACTTAATTATTCCCTTTTTAATGGCAGCTTCTGTTCTAGATTCTACTAAAAACTCTACCAGCGTTGTCTTTTGTTTAGGACCCCCTCTATTTCTTTCTCTTTGCCTATAGTCTAATATCAGTCTTCGAAAGGGAAGGCAATCTTTAATCTGCAGTCCAAATAAATTCTTGGCCTCTTCCTATTCTATTACATTTCCCTCTGTAGTTATTTGATTCCTTTGCTACAGGGGCGGCTCGTGGCATCGGGCTGCCAGACTGCAGCCCCCTCAGCTAGACAGCTGAGTAGTTTATTTTGTTTTTTTTAAATGTAAAAAAAAAAAAAAAAAAAAAAATCTGTTTTTCGTACTTTTAAATTTCGAGTCCGCAACTCGAAATTACACGCATGAGCATTGCGTGCTTCAATCGCAACAGCGTTTTTTTTTTTCTAATTATTGCTGCAATGTTTTCATTGCAGCCCGGAGGAGCCAAGAAGGCATCATTGTGATGCCCAGAACCTCCCAGAAGTCTATGCGGTTGAGACACAAACTGCATAGACATGGAAGGGGCTCGGACTGCGACGCCCGCAGGCACGTCATGACGTGCTTGCTGGGCAAATGCTGCTGATTGGTTGTCGCTCTCTTCCCGGGCTTTATGTGCTGGGAAAAGAGCGCGAATCAGTCAGTCGGTTTTTGGCGTTGGATCAACACCGACCTTATACCAGTTTTTGCTGAGTTTAGTTTTAAATAAAACATTTTTTTTTTTCTCAAGTCCAGTAAACAAATTATTTTTAAAGTAGCGAGGGGAGGCAATCCGGACAGGAAGACTGTGGTGGATTTATCATTTGCTGCTTCTTTCATCAGTGGAATCAACGACAACAGGTGAGTAAGGAGTCTGAATGAGTTTGAGTGTTGACAGAAGATCAGCTCTGGAGGTGACTAGTTAGATGCATCCACTAAACAGGAGTGTCCTAGTGATTTTTATGTCTGATGTGGAAGTCAAAGACCGTTTTCGACCGTTAATTAATTTAATGATTTCCATTTCTGTGGATGCCATTCAGAACTGCTTACACTGCTTCAGATGTGGCCTTCCCAGTGCCCCTTAGAATGCTACAATTACTTCACCATTTTTGAACTGAATATCTTACACACTGCACTTCAGAATATTGCCGACCTTTGCCATTGCCCTTTCACAGCACATGTATGCTTTTGATTAATTTGTTAACCAATTAAATTATCTAGAGACAAGCATCTTTTTTACAGCAATCCAAAGACCACACAGTAGGCAAATGGAGAATAACAGAATCAAACACAGGACCCCAAGCTGAGGCTTATTAACTGTTTGCATCTTTAATACCCTGTGTTAAACTACCAGTCAGTATGATATCATATCATATGATATCATATTGTCATGACATATACCTTGGCATACCTTTACATTCCACACTGCATAAACTCACACAAATCGTCACACTAACCAAGTATCAAATCCAGCAACTGCAAAACAACAGCCTAGCAGGTGTGTGAGTATGCTTGTAATCGCTCTAAATTATCAGTGTCCATCTCCTTCTAATGGTACTTTAAAAGAACAAAAACTAATTATACAGTTGTAAACAGGAGATATATATCACATTTCAAAGAAATATCATGTTAAGGGAACATTGGACTGCAGATATGAGGCTGGTCACAACTCAAAAGACTGTAATATCTGCTAGAGATCTTTATCAAGATTTTTTTAGACAAGTTACTCACAGTAAGGTTGATGAGGGTGAAGGGAGACAAAAATGTTTTAGAGTTAGGCACAATTCAGGCTGGAAGTTCCACAAGGCTGAGTTCTGGGTCCTAGTCTCTTTTTATTTTTCAAAAATTAAATGTTCTTGGACTTACTCTAATTCTAAATCACACGTAACATCACTGATCCTACCCATCTTAAGAAGAATAAATCTACTGAACAGGTACAGCAGGGACTACAGGCAGATTTTAACAAACTGTATTCTTGGCTATCCAAAAATAATCTGTTACTCATCCTTAGCAATCTGAAACATGATGTTTTGTACTAGCCAAACGTTAGTTCAGGATGGAGAACTGGATATAAGGGGCCCAACTGGAATACCAAGTATGCACACATTTACTTAAAATTATTTAGGTGTCTTGATGGATCCTGCTCTATGTTTTAAATGTCATAACATCACTGTGGTAGATAAGGTACTCAAGCCATTCAGTATTCTACAAAATTACTAGATTTCTTAATCAGTACATTTTATGGTATTCATGAATGCTATTGAGTTGAAACCTGATTTGCCTGTTCACAGTGCTCAAGTCATAGGGCTGAATATGGCCTTTATAAGCTAATTGGTTGGCAGGGTACTTGTGTCACAGTAAAGGAAACTGTTTGGATCTAAAGACTTAGATACTGCTATTTCATTGCTGGAATTGAAATTGTGTACTTTAATACAGAATATTTTTTCTATAAAGGTATATGATGTTTGTAATGTTTATTTACGAAGGAATATTTTGAGAAAATTAATGATGGCTTACATTTCTCAATGACAATTGTTTGCTGTTTGCATTTTGTTTGTTGCTGTTGTCATCACACATATAGCAGTTATGTTTCTTTTAAGGAAACTCAGGTAATGATACCTACCTTTAGAGTTGTGTTTGAGAAATCTGAATGGTTGTTATAAAAAAATATGCAATGACCCCCCCCCATTAATATTCCAAAATGTGCATTATCCCTCATTCCTTCTCACAAGATAGCATTTTTGGGATGGCTAGCAGGAGTGAAAAACTGCCCAGACCTTTTTTTCCTGCTGTATTTAGTTAAGTTAGACTTATTTAAGCTGAAGTGTTATGTATTGCAGTTACCAGTACAAAGTGCAAATGCATTTAGTTTATTGACTAATCTTGTGTTACACCTGTTCTTGTTATTACATTTACTTGCTTGGGTAATAAGTGTTACATTTTGATGCTTATAGTTATGTTGATGTGGTCGCTTGGGTGAATGTTTATGATTTTGGTGTTGTATTGTACTTTATGTTATTGAAGGAAAGGGGCAAACTTTTCATTTTGGTGCTTGGGGATACCTCAGCATTTTTCTGAAGAGGTCACTTGGGTGAATGTTTCATTTTGGTGCTTGTATGTTATTGAAGGGGTCACATGGGCAAATGTTTAATTTTAGTGCTTTTGCATATTGTAATTGGACATTTTACTGAAGGGGTCTTTTTTCTTTTAGGGAAATGTTTCATTTCAGTGCTTGTGTATACCTGGACATAGTAATGAAGATTTTACTGAAGGGGTCTTTTTTCTTTTAGGGAAATGTTTCATTTCAGTGCTTGTGTATACCTGGACATAGTAATGAAGATTTTGCGTAGGGAATTTGTGTATCAGGGAAGTGCTTGTGCTTACATGGTCAGACTGCTGAAGTAAAAACTGTGCAAAATAATTTATTGTGTCATTTTAGTGCTTGTGCATACAAAGTACAAACTAATGAAGGATTACTTGGGAAAATTATTCATTACTGTGTTAGTATTTGTGAAGTGTTTAATTTTGGTGCTTGTGTATACCTGGACATAGTAATGAAGATTTTGCTTGGGGAAATTCATTCATGTATCAGGGAAGTGCTTGTGCATACATGGTCAGACAGCTGAAGCGACCACTGGGCAAAATAATTTGTGTCATTTCAGTGCTTGTGCATACACAATACAATACACAATACAAACTAATGAACGGGTTACTGGGGAAAATTATTCATTACTGTGTCAGTGTTTGGGAAATGTTTCATTTTGGTGCTTGTGTATACCTGGATATGTGATGTCATGTGGTTTATGGAAGAGGCTTGTTGGCCACTGAGTTATATGCTTTATTCAAGTGGGCCACGATCAGAAAAGTTTGAGAAACACCGGTATGGACTGTTACTGCCCAACTCTCTGATATATTAGTATACGTAGAAAATGCAGTAACTGTTCTATATTCCTAGCGGAGATCACTGAAGAACAGCCTCAAACAAAGGGGTACTGATTGCATTAATAGGTGGTAGGATAGTTAGTTTGCATTTTTTTTTTCATTCACTGATGTGTCTTGTAGGTGGCACCTATTATGAATTATCTTTTTATAGGTCAGTGAATAGAGTTTTTTTTTTAATGCTACTTTTAAAGTTTGAGTGATGATTATTACTAGAGCTAGATTGTAAGGGGTTAGTTTTAGTTTTCTACTTAAATTTATAAGTATTGCTTTGCTTGTTAGTAGTAGTTAGCCTGGCTTAATGTAAAGTAAAGTTACAGTCAGACTAAGTGTATTTACCCACAGGACCCATCACAACGTATGGTCCTTATTGCCCTTACAGTCATCATTTCTATTATTAATAATGCATCAGTCTTTCGTTGTGCTAATATCACAGTTCAAGTCCTATAATTTATACTTTTTATTGCATTATAAGTAATGAAAATGTACTGATATCATTATCAACATTTATATAAAGCCAGCCTATCTTTGCAGTGCTATGTATTCTCTGAAAGGAGAGAAGAACAAATAGGAAGGATATAACTAATCTTATAATTTTCTACAAGTACATTTACATAATTAGCTCTAGATTGAGGTCAGTGCTCTGACCCTCTCTGGGAGAATGAAACCAAAGTTATAGCAATATAACAAAAATGATTTTCATAATTGGCATTTCATAGAACATTAAAATGTCTGATATGCAGCCTCTAAGTACTCAATTTGGCATTACAATTGTACAGCATATATGCCAAGTGCCTCACTGCACAGAAGGCAGTAGTAAAATTAGCCATTAAGGGGCCATCATTATTTTATTATTGTTAAAAAGAATAGGAACCCTGGGAAGTATATTTCATAGCACTATCAGTCAAGAAATGCAACACAAAAATATATCTATTTTAGATAAATGAGGCTCTGGGTGGAGAAGGAAAAAAAAAGCATTTTTGCTGAGGTAAATTGGACTGATGTTGATGACATCAAGTGTTTTAGCATGTTTACAGAGTGACATTCAGTATTTTGTGCTACAGCCAGGTTACAACTTAGATTTTTAATGATGGTCTTTCTGCATTTGGTCTTTGGCATTGAGAAGTTAGTAGTGTTGTCTCTGGACTACTGTGCATTAAATGAAAAGCCCATTAGCTACTCTTTCTCCTGTCATGTTCATTTTGTTCTCCATATATTTGCTGCATTTTGTTTTATGCTTATTATATCATAGGAGGTTAGTATGCTAAGTTAAGTTCACTGACAGGTGTTTTTGAGTTTCAGATATCATACCCTACAGAAAAGTCATACTGATGCAAGACCTACTGAACTTTCTAAGTTTGTAAGAGCAGCATTTAAAAGTTGTCTGTATTTTGACCTTTGTCATATTTTTATTTATGGCCTTATCCAGATTTCTTGCTCTGAGGTTGAGTATATGAAATGTGTCATGGGCTCGGGGCCATCAGCCAGAGACGTTTCAAATTGTGACATACTTGTACCCCCACTCCCCCATGTAGTGACTTTAGATGTGTCCAGGTTTAGAGTATCTCTCCAAGGTAGATGTGTCCAGGCAAGGAGCACTTAGAGTATCCAAGGTAGATACAAGTACAGTCATGGCTTTTAATCTGTCCTTTTGCAGAATGTTCTGGTTTTCTGTAATTTTTATACTGTTGATTTTGTGTATTCAGAAAATGCATTTTGTTGGCTGCTTGTCTTTTTTATACTTTATTTTGACTGGCATTCCACTCCAGTAATGTATTTAAAAGTAATTTATTTTTTTGATTCATCACAGCCTTTGCTTCCCATCTAGATATTAAGCAAGCTGTCATGTAGCCAAGGCATTGAAATATTGTTTTCTTTACCACCTCATTTTTGTTTTGATTGGACTCTCATAGTGATAGCTTGTTGGCAAACAGGGAAGCAGTGTATTTAAAATACCAGCTTTTGTGATTTTGAGCATAGTGAAAGAATGCTAGCAAATGTACTTTTTCCTGTAAGAATAAATGTTTACACACTTCGCAGTCTTGGTTTCTGCACCTAAAGTAGCAAAATGCCAGGTAACGTGTGTGTGTGTGTGTGTGTGTGTGTGTGTGTGTGTGTGTGTGTGTGTGTGTGTGTGTGTATGTATATATATATATATATATATATATATATATATATATATATGTATATGTATATATATATATATATATATATATATATATATATATATATATATATATATATATATATGTATTTTTATTTTGAAAGTATTTTAAGCTAATGTCTTGGAAATGAACAAATTTTAATGATTGACTAATACAATAGATTAATACACTCCAGTGAATCATACTGGCTTCAGGCTACACCTGGCAAAAAAATACTGTCTGAGGTAGTTAAACATTCATTTGGCCCTCCCCAAGACCCACTTCAGATTGCACCAACTTTACAGAAAGGATGCAGATTAATTATATAGTGTGGAGAGACTCTTAACTTAAGAGCAGAATAACCCTTATTAGATTCTGGAAGATCAGAAGGCTAGGAATTCTATTCCCTCCCCAAAAATAGCAGCACAAAGTAAATGGCTTTAAGTTATAAAAATTTCACACTCTTAAATGAAGTTGGAGACCGAGTGTCTACAGGCCGAATAGATTGGTAGTTACAACATGCAGAAAATGCTGACTTTTATGGGTTTATGGCAGTCCAGGTGTTTACCCTGCCCTGAGGCCCTGAGGATTAATGTTTCATGTGTTTGTTTTAGTGTACTTGTGATCATATTCAGTGGTTAACTTGGCAACAGCAAGCAGTCCAGTGACACATTTATCTAAGTTAGCTGATGTGCTTCCCTCTTAACAAACTTGCACTGCAGTGTTATATTTTTCTTTGTTGTACTCTTAACATTTTCCCAGAACAAGACGTCTGAGTGTAAATAATTATTTTTAGGGGGTGGGTCATTAGCACTACTACTACTGCACTTCTATATTGTCTGAGAGTAGCTATAATTATAAGAAAATGAAAAATATAACAACATTTTCAATTAGGGTAGAATGCTTGCATTAGAATAATCTAAAAATAAGCAGGCAGTGTACTACACATGCCTTGTGTTTTAAATCGCTATATGTGGTACTTGAATACTTCAGAATCAGTACATGTGAAATGGAAATGTGTATTGGTCTGGGACTGGTACTCTGTATGCATCCTCCTTTTCTGGAAAATAAAATTAAAAGATATTGTGCATACAAATAAGGAAACGACTGCATGTGAAGCTTGTACATGACTATGGTGGTTACATAACATAATACAGTATGATATTTTTGGCCATTTTTAGTAGTCTTTCTTTCGGGAGGTTGGGGCATTTTAGATCATTTTTGTCAGAAATAGCCTGGGGGGGTCTCTGAAATGAAATGGCCTGTAGTTTACACACACACCAGCAAATAAAGTAAGATTATGTGCAAGTTCTTGGCTATTGTGATGTGAAAGAAATGCAACCATGGTGATTTATTTCGCTTAAACATTGTAGGCTGAAAGCAGTTTCTCTGGGTAGGGAGTTGGGCTGGGGGCAATGCTTGTGTGAATAGCTGTAGTTCTGTCTACATTTTCAACAGTAATGTCTATTTCACTCAAGTAAGATCGACCAGAAGCTGAAGCTTTGAAATCTGAGTGGTTTGTATGTGTGTGGTGTGTGTGTGTGTGTGTGTGGGGGGGGGTCAAGGAATTTTTGTTAAACCATGTTTTATTGTAGAAAGTCTGGTAAGTAAAATTAAATGTGTACTTGGCTGATGCACACAAGCTGTGATAGTGAGTCTGTCAGCAAAATGAAAGTATGCAATGCAGTTGTTAGTATTTGTACTTTAATCCTGACCAGTAAAAAGCAGCTACTTCATTAGGTAATGGGAGGGGGGGTGTTTGTGAATTCATTGAGGTGACTGCCCTTGTTTACTGTCAGTTATGGCTTTGCAAGATAACTGTTTGGGTAAAGTCTGCTGTTGGGCAAGCCTGTAACTACCATTTCTGTGCAATGGACTAAATTAATGCAGCCATTTGCAGTTCATTACTGTTTGCTTTCTGATTTCAGAGGTTTTTGAGCCAGATACTTTTGGTAGGCTGTTGGGATGGGGGACTCATGTCGCCAGTGTTGGAATGAAATAACCATTTAGTGTTGTAATTCTGGCTTTGCAAAACTCTGAGGGAGTAAGCAATATGCATACAGGCTGTGGGACTACAGTCTCTGTGCAGCAGATATATTTTAATGCTGGAAGGATCAAAGCAGAAAGTATAGTGGAGGCAATGGAATGACTGCCCTGTTAGTCCTGCAAAGACAATGTAAGCTGTGACAGTGTGTGCATCACAAATGCATTAATAGTCTTTAATCCTGGCAAGGCCAAGCCAGATAGTTGGTAGATCATGGCTGTGGCACTGTCAATGAAATGAGTGCTGTTTCTGAAGCTGTAAATCATTACATGTATACAACAGTGGCACTTAAATAATTTCTGCAATATCTTCATTTCAGAGTTGCAACAACTCAACTACAACAGCCAGAATGAGTGAACAGAGTGAGCAGAGTGTTACAGTGGCCTATCTGAAATCTATTAATTTTAAAGAGTTGACTCTTAATGAGAAGTTAAGAATCAAGAGGACTGGAAGACACACACCTGATCTGAAGATAGAGTCTGCAGGTACAAGTAGGTCAAGAACATACACACGCAGCTTCAACAGGTCAGTGTATGACAAACACACCTGGATCTGTGGTTGTGAGGAAACAAACAGCTTGTACTGCTTTCCATGTTTGTTATTTGGTGGAGAGGAAGCCTGGACATCAAAGGGTATGGATGACCTGAAGAGACTGGAAGAAAAGTCCAGAAGGCATGAACAGTCTGCTAAACATCTAGACAATGAAATGAGTCTAGCAGTGTTGGGAACTGTGGATATCCGGTCTCAGTTAAGTAGTGGATACCAGTTATCAGTAGAAAGACACAACAAGAAAGTGGCTGACAACCGTCATGTTCTGTCTATTTTAATATTAAGCATGAAGACGTGTGGTGCACAAGAACTAGCTTTCAGAGGTCATGATGAGTCTGAAGAGTCAAGGAATCCAGGAAACTTCCGGGCAATAGTAGAATTAGTCAGCCAGTTTGATAAGAAGTTGTTAGACCACAAGACAGCTTCAACTGTTTTCAAAGGAACATCAAAAACTATTCAAAATGAACTCCTGGACTGCATGCTAACAGTATGCAGAGAAGAAATAAAAAAAGAGATTCGTACTGCAAAATTTATAGCAGTAATTGCAGATGAAACCACTGATTTTGCTGCGACGTGGCAGATAGCTATTGTGTTCCGTTACATTGTCAATGGACAGGTGGTGGAACGTTTTTGGGGATACTTTACACCACTTGGACAGACAGCACAACATATTGCTGTTGTGATAGAACAACAGTTGAAGGAAGTAGTGGGAGACCAGCATGAAAAGTGATTGCTCAGAGTTATGATGGTGCATCGGTTATGAGTGGTATTCAGCATGGGGTCCAGGCCATCATAAGAGAAAAGTTTAAATATGCCTACTATGTACACTGCTATGCCCACCAACTTAATCTGGTAATGCAAAGAGCCGCACAACAGAATACTGAAGCAAGAATATTTTTTGTAACACTTGGTGGAATTCCAGCCTTTTTCAGTCGTTCAGCTCAAAGACAAGCTGCTCTGGATAATATAGTATCACGACGCATGCCAAGAGTGTCAGGAACACGGTGGAATTTTAACATCCGTACTGTAAATGCAGTGTACGAGAACTTGGAGTCGCTGGAAGAGTGCTTTGATTATTTGAGCAGGAATCCTACATCTGGTGCATCAACTGTACTGGAAGCAAATGGGCTACTGCAATCACTTGAAGATGACCAATTTAAATGTTGGCTTGCTGTCTTCCATTGTATAATGCCCCATGTTGATGTTCTGTACAGGCAACTTCAGTGTCGTACCACAGATGCAACTGCTGTTGAAAAGGATGTTCGTACATTTTTGGATGCAATTGACAGTGTCAGATCGGGTATCGATGGTATTGCAGAACAGTACCTGCATACAGAGAACATCCGGTCAAAACGTAGACGAGGGCCATCAGCTTCCCGACCACTGCATGAGACCTTGTCAATTGCTGCAAAGGAAATGTGTGATGTCATAAGGTTCCAGGCAACATCACGATTTCAACAAACCGGCCATCTTCAAGCTTCTCAGTTACTTCTGCCTGGAAAGTTTTCAACATACATAAGAGAGTTTCCAGAAAATCTGTTCACAGGAACAATGGACAGCTATCCATTCCTGATGAGGGGACAACTTAGAACAGAACTTGGAGTGGTGTATCAACGTGAAGACTTTAAAGCAACTGGCAGTGCAGTCAAGATGTTAAAATTCTTGTTGGACAACTCCTTAACCCGTGTGTTTTCACAGACTTACGAAGTGTTGTTAATTATAGCCACCACACCAATGTCAACTGCTGAGGCAGAAAGGTGTTTCTCAACACTGGAAAGGATTAAAACATTTCTTCGTTCTACAATGGGGCAAGACAGATTGAATGCTTTGGCTATGCTTTCCATAGGAAAGGAGTTAATGCAGAGTATACCCAACTTCAACCAGAGAGTTATTGATTATTTTGCACAAAATAAAGAGAGACGAATGGACTTCATCTATAAGTAATGGAAACGGAACAGGAAATGGAACACCATACAGAAGAACACAAGAGGCACTTATTTGGTACTATACTAGTGCTACAAGCACTTATGTAACCCAGCCACTGGGGATGCACAAGCCAGTGCATTTCTTCGTGCTGGTCCCAAGCCCGGATAAATGGGGAGGGTTATGTCAGGAAGCCTGGGCATCACCACATATAACCTCCTCACAAAATTGTGGGACAATACAGATTTTGTTACAGGATTGGTCAAGGCCCAAGTTAACAATCACCACCACCAGTACTACTCTTTACCAAAAGGGTGCTGGCAGAAATTGGGGGGAGGGTACTGTTGGCTCTAGAAGAGGGGGAAGGCGGAAATTGGGGGGAGGCTACTGTTGGCTCTAGAAGAAGGGGAAGGCATGCCCAAAGGTAGTGTGATTTGGACATGTGCTGAGGAGGGATGCTACTAGGTATATTGGGAGAAGGATGCTAAGGATGGAGCTGCCAGGGAAGAAAAAAGGAAGGACTTGTAATTAGATTTATGGATGTGGTACAGGAAGTGATGTGGTAAAAGAGCAAGATGCAGAGGACAGGAACCAATGGAAACAGATCTGATGTGGCAAACCCCTAACTGGAACAACTGAAAGACTGCAAGCAACTATTTGGAACCAGCTGGGGGTCATGTGAATATTATTTGCTTTGGGAAACTTAAAACTGTCCCTTTTGAGCCTCCATGAAAAAGGGGGTGGGAGAAATCCAGTATGACCTGATGTGTTCCAGACCACAGCTTCTAAGGTGCACGACAGCTTCTCCTCAGGTGCAGAAACTGAGTATGAACTACTGTTTGCAGTATACCGCAGAGGTAAGTGTTCAAACCAATGTGTGTGTATGTAACAATGTGTGCTGTGTAGACTATTCAGCATGTGCCATACTGACTGAGCATTTATTTCATGTAAATAAGTATGTGAAGCATTGATCCCATTGCACCATAGCCACCCCGTCTTGTTGGCCACACCCCGTCTTGTTGGCCACACCCCGTCGTGTTGGCCACACCCCGTCTTGTTGGCCACACCCATCCAGCTGTCTCCTGCAGCCCCCCTATGATTTGAAGTCACCAGCCGCCACTGCATTTTTTCCATTAAATTCCTGCTCCTTGGGATCTTTATTTTGTGTTAGAGAAGCTAATACCTGCTCCATTTGAACCAACCCATCTGGCTGACGTTTGAGTCTTAACATGGAAAACAATTTACTGATTGCTTTGAATTCTGTAAGAAGAGTATCTGAGTTGCAAGCTCTTATGGTGGATCAAACTTATCTCATTTCCTTCAGAGACAGGTTTTCTTTGAAAAGTATTCTGTCTTTTATGCCTAAAGTGGTAAGTGGTATCCACGTTTACTTTAAGCCAAACTACACATCTCTCCGTGTTCTTCCCGCAACCCAAAAATGAGGGAGAATTGATACTTCATAACTTGGATGTCCACAGACAACTCAGGTACTGTCTTGATACAACAAAATCTTTCTGAACTTCTGATCAATTGTTCATTTCTTGTGAAGATAAGGAGAAGAGACAACCTGTATCAAAAAAGACGCTATTACCTTTTGTTATTCTTACCACAGCAAAACTATTCCGTGCAGGGTCCAGGCACATTCTACTAGAGCTTTGGCTTCATCTATGATTTGTTGGGAAGGGTTGGACTCCCAAAGTATTCTAGAAGCAGTAACTCGGTCTTGTCTATATAGTTTAACAAAGCGCCACAAGCTAGATTCCATCTCTAGGTCTAGGTCAGGCTTCATTAGGATCATTCTCCATGGGCTCCTGGACCTTCATCCTTTCAGTCTCCATTGTTCTAAGCTATGGTAATCTACCCATGTAGCTTAGGCTACTGTAGCAGTGATCAATATGAAGAACATGGAGTAGATGTGTAAGTAAACTTACCATAAAAGTAGATGAGAAAATGATCACTGCTGCAATAGCTACTTCTTCCCTTCATCCCCCCTTTTTTTGCTATGTTTTTTATGCCAGGGTGTGGACATTTGATGTTTGTTGCCCCTAGCAATGTCCTCTCAGGTCTCAACCTCCCTCTCTCTCTGTTGGCATGAAAGCTTTAAATGACTTGGTTCCCAAACCTGTCTTTTATACAACTCAGCTTGAGCTGACTAATGGTTTGGGAGCATGGAAGGTGCCCTGAAGCTTTGGAAGCTGTCTGGCTTTTATATCCTATGCAGAATATAATCTATACAGCTTAGGCTACTGCAGCAGTGATCATTCAAACATAAATTTACTTATATGACTGTACTGTCAGACACACAGACAGGCAGATAGACTCAGACACATATACATAGATGGAAACCCGCACAAGCGTGTGCTTTTTTAATTTTATTTACTTTTTCAATTAGTTTTATGCTCGCTAAACCTCAGAGTGCCTTTTAGCAAGTATAAAAAAGGGGGCCATTTGCCTTTTACTGTCTGAGCTTCATGGCAGCTTCTGCTACTGTGAAGTGGAGGATTTTTTTTTTCAGTAGGCATTATTTGTACATTAACACCCTGCTGGATAACATTCATGGTTTAAGAGAAGGAAAGTACTTCAGATTAAGTGTTAAACAGAGCTTATATTTGCCTGAGTTGGTAGTAGCTCAAATGGACATAAGGTATTCCACAGCTTTCATTAAATAGAAAAGGGGAAGTTCCCTGGTGCCCTGGCTAAATTTCCCCTAGTCAGTATGAATAGCACCTCAGGTATCCCCTAAAAACAGGCCATTTGCTTATCTGATCAACAAAGTGTAAATAACTAAATAAATAAGTAAATGCATAATAAACTTAAGCAATACTTACAATATATATATATATATATATATATATATATATATATATATATATATATATATATATATTTTTTTTTTTGTACTCTTTCCCCACACTGTCTGTTGGTAATCCCCATTCATATCCTATTGCTGAAGTAAGGAACAACTAGTATGGGCCATCATTTAGATTGTCATCAGGTTTGGGGCAAGGGTTTTTCACTTTTTCTACACTATCCCCGTGCACAGTTGCCCAAGTAACAATGAGAGGCATGCACTGGGCTGATGGCAGAGGATATATCCTGACTTCTGCAGTAGCATTCCCTCCAAGCAGCACTGCCCCTTTCCTTGAAACACATGTGGTGGTTCCCCCAGTCTACACCAGGTAAATTACACAAGCTCTGTGCGCCTCCCCCCTCAGGAAAGATGAGTAGAACAGAAACCTTCGCATTTCTCACTCCCTGCCTGGCTTCTCAGTGCTACGGCTGCTAACTGATTGCTGATTTCCTGAGCAGCAGTCAGGGCTCCATTCCTCTGTGCCATGGAGCCAGGCACAATACTCACACTATATTGCTTTCACTATGACTAGTTACAAATCCATAAAGAACCAACTCACTAAGCATAACTGCTCAAAAAAATCAACCCCGTGAAAAAATAAAATGTTGGAGTATTTTGCAGGCCACCCCTCCCTCCATACCAACAGAATTTATATATACCCCAACTGGATGTCTACACAAACATGAAGCTGAGAGAAATCTCAGAAAAGGAAGGAATCACTCATGATGCATACATAGAAACTGGACAGTTGGTTCTTTCCTATGGAAAATAGCAAACAGAAAGTTTGACTTGTATAAGTTGTGCTCGGGGAGTTGATTTCATGGGGATTTGTGACCTGATGAGCAGTAGAGCAGAAAAATATATTTGGTGGATATATAGTAGTCATATGTCCAAGAACATGCACTATGTGATGCAAACAATCACAATATAACTTGGTAAAATGAACTCTGTAAAATTTCAAAACAACATCTGTGAACATGCAGTTTATAAAGAACATAATTTAGAAGTCCATTTGCAAATAGTATTCTTGAAAATGATCTACCTTTACATCAACAAAATAATACTATAATGTTTCCCCTTTACTATATGTATGTTATAGAAAGTGACTTCCCTCATATAAGGAATCTGCAAGCAAATTTCCAGCTCTTAAAATAAGTCAAAATTCTAAATCTAGTTTTATAATATCCCTCCATCCATCTATCCACAGCCCCTTTTTCCCATTTTTGCACATGGGTCGGGGTGTCACTACAATGATGACAATCACCTAGAGCCAAGGTTCACACTGCCTGGTGGCTAGCCCTGCCATGGTTGTTCTTCCATACTATACTCTTGCATGCGCACTCACACCTATGGTCAATTTGGAATGTCCAGTTCACCTACAGCATGTCTTTGGTATGTGAGAGGAAAATGGAGCACTGAGGAAACCCATGCAAACCAGAACTTCCACTTAGAAAACCCATCACACAGAGAAAGCAAAACTTGGTGTCAGTATTTTGTGTGTGTGTGTTTATCATTAAAAGTTAGTTTATTTTGAAAAACTGTATATATATATATATATATATATATATATAATTTTATGCTTAACACCTGAGAGACTTGCTTGGCTACAAACATCTGCATTAGAAGCTGAAGCTAAGTGAAACTTGCAGTAGTGTATTTTAGTATTCTTTTAAGTACAAACTTGCAGTTTTAAAAGTACTGTATTTTCATTTTTTCTGTTTCCTAATTGTGTATCTCTGAACAGTGTACTGTGTGTCTGTTTGCTATAAGAAGGGGTGGTGTTATCACTTCTTTGTTATCTGATATTTAATAGCCTAGAGGGATTCCTCTGTACTTTAAGTGCAAGCCACAAAGTTTGAGAAATCATTTTATGCTCAACTCCTAAGAGACTTGCTTGGCTACAAACATCTGCATTAGAAGATGCTTCCTAATTGTGTGTTTCTCAACAGGGTGCTGTGTGTCTCTCTGCAGTTATTTCCCCACCCTCCGTCCCTGTTCCTGTGTTAGTATTAGTATTGGTGGCTTTGGAATTGCTCGCCCCTCCTGTTAAGTCTGTATTAGAACACTCCTCCTGGGTCCATCTCATTCGCTCACTTAATCGAGTACAGTGAGATCATATTCTGAGTCTAGTGTTCACTCTACTTAATACAGAGAGAAGATATGAGAAGGCCAGCCCACTTACGTTCTTCCTTCCTCTCTCCTTGCACTTAAAAAAAATTGTACTTTATTAATTTGCTTTTACTGTATTTGTCTTTCCTCCTACTTTATTTTGCTTTTCTTAAAAGTATTCAATTTTATTTATTCTGCTGCATTTACTACTGCTTGGTAGTAGCCTGATTACATTGTAACTGTTATTCTAAGTCTTTTGATTTAAGCACTTGGGCTTCATACAGGCTGTTTTACATTAAAAAGGTTTGTGGTCTGCACTGTTGTGGCAGGACAGGTAGCTTACATCCTTCTAAGCTGGGAATTGCTGATTGAAGGCCCAGTGTCTGCTATTCTAAAAGTGTATTAGTTCTGGCTTAAGCACTTGGACTTCAGGCCAGTTATTCTACATTAAGAAGGTTTGTGGTCTGCACTCTTGTGGGAGGAGAGGCTGGATTCTGCCCTTCTGAGCTGGGAATTTCTGGTCATAGGCTTATTGTGCCTGCTTATTTGAATTGTTTCTTTCTGAAATTAGTGCAGCTTATGGCTGTAGCATAGACCAGATTCAGGCCTGCTGAATCTAGCTTTGTTTGTATAACTTGAGCACTGATCCAGGCCATTTTTTTTGGAGAAGGTTCCCCTGCATCCTAGTAAGCAGGGGTGTGCAGTTAGACCTTGTCTGATTGAAGACTGCTGGAACAGGGCTCAGTTTTGAACTTTTTTTCTGGTTAATTGGGTAACTTGTTTAAATCAGTTTGTTAGTTTTCTATTGTTTTATATATATACATATATATATAAATATATATATATATAGATCAACTCTGATCTGTAATATATAACAATAAGTATCCTTTTCTGTGCATTTAAAGTGTTCTTTGAGTGTATCTGCTTTATTTTCTAAAAAAAACAATATATATATATATATATATATATATATATATATATATATATATATATATATATATATATATATCCTTGTTTCCCACCTTTCCAAGCTAGTATAGTCCAGTTTTCAGGTTAGTGCTGAATTTAGGGCTGTGTTACAAATCTCTGTGTTTGCCCATACCTTACTTGGATAGAAGGAAGTTCTCTGTTCACCTGTGAGAAAGGGGAGCTTTGAGCAGCCTTTCTGTCCCAGGAGGAGTGATTTCAGCCCAGAAGTTAGTAGTTTATTGGCCATTTTGGGCTAATTTCTATCTCTTTCATTTTCTTGCTATAAATACCATATTTGCCCGGTTTTGAACGCCGGGCAGAGCCGGTTAGCTAGGGTAAAACTATTCCCAGCTCCTCAAAGTCTCCTCTTCAATTTTTCCCTTGGATCTAGACAAACTTTCAACTTAAGCACTCAAGCCATTCATTTTTCAGCCCGGCACTTTCTCAAAACTTATAGCAAGCACTTATAAACCCTAGCACTATACCCTCCTGTAGACTGACAGTTACCAAGGCTATAGACGAGGGAAAGGTGGTACACACAGCCTACCTAGACCTCGCTAAGGCGCTTGACACCATTCCCTATTCTGGTATTATAGACAAGCTCACCAGCCTGAACAAAAACCCCTACGTCACAAGATGGGTTGCCAAATGGCTCATGGACAGAACCCACATGATGAGAGTTGCGGGAGCTAGGTCCGACTCTAAACTGGTTATAAGTGGCATTCCCCAGGGCTCAGTCTAAGGACCCCTCCTGTTCGGCATATACTTCTCAGAGGTACAGGCAAGCACAAGGAGGATTATGGCTGATGAAGTTCGCAGACAACTGCAAACTAGGGGCTATAATTGACTCTCCATCTGACACAGACATCCTCCAAAAGGTTCTCATTGAGATGGATACCTGGTGACAAAATCATGGCCTCAAGCTAAATGCCAAAAAGTGCATAGTCATCCCCTTTGGAAAAAACAAAGTACCCACAAACTACCACATAGGTGGTAGTTCCCTAAATACGGAAGACGTAATAAGGGATCTGGGGACCCAAGTAGTAGTCTAACCTTTGATAATCACATTGTCAAAGTGCTTAGAAAATCCTTCTTCGTGGCCCACCTAATCACAAAAGGGTTCACATCCAGATCAAAAGAGGTCATTGTGCCCCTCTACTCATCACTCATCAGACCCATCATAGAGTAAAATGCCCCATTTGGGATGTACATTACAAGACACCTGCAACAGCTGGAAAGACCACAGAAGTACCTCACCAAGAGGATCACTGGCCTCAAACAGATGCTCTATGCAGCTCGACTGAAGAAACTACAGCTGTACTCGGTTGCATACCTCCTACTCAAAGGTGATCTCTGCCTGACATATAAGGCCATGTCCAACCCAGAATTGATGGACATGCTCCACCTAAAGAAAACCTTATCCCCTCTAGCCACACGCTCTAGGGATCTAAACCTCACCACAACAATAAATAGGACGTGCTGGGGGGATAGATTCCTGTCCAAGAGACTTCCCATGCTTAGGAACAAGATCCCAATCTACATTAGGCAGAGCTCCTCGATAACACTCTTAAAAAAAAACCTTGACGAGTGGATGGGAAACAGAAAGTTTACCTCGGGGATCACTTCAGTGGCTCTGCTGGACAGAGGCACAGGGAACTAATCTAAGGGGGTGGCGAACGCCAACACATTCTGGCTAGGCTTATAAATGCCTTCAGGCAGATAGCCTAGTAACTACATATGAACCTATATGCATCATAGAATATGGTGGTCCATATGCAACAACACATTTATTCCTGTTATTCCTAACTTATTTAGGGCATTTTTAGTGAAAAAAAATATGAACTTTTAATTAAACTATACTTTAAATTAATCTACTAAATCTTCAGTAAAGTACCAGTGCTGACAGCAATATTGTATCATCACTGTTTGTGTACTATAACCACTGTCTGGCCTTTCTCTTCTATTGTATAACCTTTTTCCTAACTTTCTTGTTAATATACCACCCTTGTGTCCCCTCTGCTCTTTTCTTTCCTTTTATCTGTTAACCCCCTTTGGTGCTGCTTGTCTACCCCACTTGCACTTCCATTTAATTCTGTTTATTTTCACCTATTGTCACTATCAACCAAATAAATTGTCATCTCTCTCTCCTATATCACTTTTACTCCTATCATCTCCAGCCTGCTGTACTATGTGTATGGTTTTAGTCCCTTCTCTTTTCTTACTCCCTTCTTTTCTTGCTATATTTGTACTTTTTATCTGTCCTGCCTTTTGCCTGCACTAACTGATTCCTTACTGAGCTGTTTGCCAGCAAAAGCATTGTCCATTACTCTTCAATTACTCTTCAGGTAATGTAACAGACATAGTGAGAGAATATGTTAGGGAGCCAACTGCATTCATCCACATTGAAGATTTGAACTTGAGATAAAAGGAAGCAGTGCAACAACACTAAACTATGTTGGTCATAATGTTAGCCCATGTACTTTCCCTGTTACACTGTGCTGTAGATGTGATTTTATCACATGTGTTCTTAGCAGGTATGGGTTCTGCTGTCTCGCCCTTCCTTAGCAGTACTCTTAAGAGCCATCATTCTGTCTCTATAAGGCTCACAGCTGCAAACACCCTGGGACATTGAAATGCATGTTCATGGCTTAAAAAGGCAGCTGCTAGCTCTTACTCTGAAGCAATAAAATGTTATTTCTAGGCAGTGTCAGTGGGGCAACAGGTAGCACAATTGCCTTTGATGCTGAAAGTTGTGGATTTTATTCCGACACCAGTTAGTTCGATTGCTGATGTTGCAGTGCAGCATAAGAGAGGGAGCACTCTTGAGTGTGCAGTCTTTCAATTAGATGTTATACCATGGTCCCCTCTGCTTGAGTTGGTAGCTAGCTAAGGCAGATATAAAAGATCCCGTGGCACCTATTGAAAAGAATAGGGGTTCTTTATTTACATATTCCATAATTATTTACACAGTCATAATTCTTAACATTCTTAGTTATTTACAATATATACATAGTTTTCAATTATTTACAATATATATGTACACTACACATCATATCCTCTTTTTACATTTAGCTTCATCAAATAAATCACATAATTTTTAATTTTCAGACCCCCCCCCCATTTCTACAACCAATATGTTATTTTTTTCAACATCGTTGCCAAGTCCCATTTTTCTTTAAACAAAATTTCCTTAACCCTCTGATTCTATATCAACCAAAGTATATCAAATATTTTTTGTCAATACTTTCAACCTCTTTCTTATTTTTGTTTCTATAATATTCAACTTTGATTATATCCATGTTTAAATTATTCACATCTTTAAATTCATTCACATATTTTTTCTATAATCTTTCTCCATAACATTTTTAATCTATTAAATTTAAAAAAGTCGCAAGTTTCAAATTGCCCACAATATAAACATATTCTTTCTTTATACTTTTATATGGCATATTTGCCTTTACTGGTAATTTTTGTATAGACAGCCTCCATAAAAAATCTTGACTTTCACATCTTTTACATCTTTTCATTCTTGCACTGATGGCATTCCTTTTTTCAATCTTTAATTCTTTCCAAGGATATATCCTATAATATTTTTTTCATAATTTTTCATACCATTCTTTTTTCTTATTATCAATTTCATTCATATTTATTTTCCACAATATAATCTTGTATTGATAATTTTCCATTTCTTTATTACAACAAACCCTTCTTTTTCTTGAACTAGAAAAAATCAACCATTCTGTTTTATATTTTAATCTTAATATTTTCCTTAGTAATGAGCCTTCATTTTCCTTTAAACATTTCATTACTGTATATAAATTTAATGAGAACATATACACTATAGGAACCAAAAAAAAAATGTGTAAAAAAGTCCTGGACGCCATGTAGGTTAAAAATCTTCACAAAACACAGAGGATGAGCGCATCCGTCTAATGACTAGACTTCATCAGATAAAAGCACTGGTACAAATTACAACTTTTATACACCAATTCAAATCAAGTTAATTACACTCAATCAACTTTTAAAGAAACATGCTTATAACCCAAATACTGCCCTAAATAAATAAACTTGTATTGCTAATACAACTTAATCATGTTTTTCTTATTTTTCTTGTAAACATTTCTTACACAATAAAATATCTTATAAAATAACCAAAAGAATTTATATTTAATATTATAATCAATTGATCAATTTTATGTATAGAAATATATAAATATATGAATATATAAATATTTTAATCATGAATTTGTGTACAAATGTATTTATATATGTTTGTTTGATTTAAACATTTTCTGCTTTTTTATACAAAACAGGTTTTATACTAATATAGTCATTTAAGCCAGATGGGGTGTTTGATTTGCACCTAAGCTGCCATAACAATTCCTTGTGTAACAAAACATTCTTTATATCATCCCCTCCCTTAGAAAAGTCCCTTTGAACTAGATCAATGATGACAAATTTAAATCTTATGAATGTGAAAGGGCAAGCTACACTATGTTTGTACAAAGCACTAGTTTCTTTGTGAGTCCTGATGTTATATAAGTGTTCATAAATGCGGTCCTTAAATGCCCTCTCAGTTTTACCTATGTAGTATGCACTACATGAAGTGCATAAAGCCATATAGACCAACATTTTAGACTTACAACTACCTTTAATAAATCTCACCACACTTTTCAGGCTACTGTATATATATGCACAAACACTACATGCTCCACAAGTATTAGTAGCCCTATACTGAATAAATTCCTTGTTTCCTTTTTCAAAAGTTCTCTTAAAATTGTTTCCCACCTTATATGTAAAAATAGGTTGCTCTCCCACTAACTTATGTATCTCCTTATCAATTTTCATTAAATTCCAGTTATTCTTGATAATATCTAAAAATGACTCTGATAACGTGTTATATTGAATTGTACATGCTGCATTGTATTTGTTCCTTTCCAGTCTAACAACTTGAGAGATCTGTAACAGTTGACCTAATAAAGCTTTCATATTTAGTACCCCAATTTTTTGTAACTTCTTTTAGAATTTCAGTGACCATTTCTAAGGGATATTCTCTTTCAATAAAACATTTGCCTAGGAAATTCATTTCCCTTTCTAGATCACAAATGTCAGAAGTCATCCTAGCTATCCTAACTGCTTGACCTTTGATCAAGCTTTTCTTTTGTGCTAACGGGTGATGACTACTATAGTGTAAAAAACTATTGCACCAAGTAGGTTTCCTGAAAATGTTTGATTTAAAACCTATAGGGGTGTTAGAAATAGTAACATCCAGATAATTAATACTATGTTCGTGGTATGAGTGTGTAAAAGAGAAAAAATCTGTACATGAATTTATATATTCCATAAAAAGATTAAGTTCTTCCTTAGATCCACCCCATAACACAAAAATATCGTCCAGAAATCTCAAGTATAGTTTAATATGGTTGTAAAAAACAGAGGGAAAAACAAATTTGTTCTCCCATTCTACTAGAATTGAGTGTAATTAACTTGATTTGAATTCGTGTATAAAAGTTGTAATTTGTACCAGTGCTTTTATCTGATGAAGTCTAGTCATTAGACGAAAGCGCTCATCCTCTGTGTTTTGTGAAGATTATAAAGATTTTTAACCTACGTGGCGTCCAGGACTTTTTTACACATTTTTTTGGTTGATTTATATACACTATAGGGTTTATTAACTCTAAACCTCCTTTTTCGCTTTTCACATACAGTACCCCTCTTTTCACAGGGTTCAACCTTGATCCCCAAATAAAAGAAAATATTATGTTATATACATATTTCTCTATGTTTAAAGGAAGACTATACATGCCAGCCATATAAGCAATATTTACTAACAGCACAGCATTTATCAAATAGACTTTCTTTTTCCAAAAATCTCACATATGTTTTTATATTTTTTTTATTTCCTCTATTTTCTCTATCCATATGGAATTTATAATTTCTTGTTTCCCAAGTTTGTCCCAAGGATCTTACTTTTATTCTTATTGAAATTTATACTACTAATCCTTCCCTCGAAACCTAAACCTCGACTTTTGTCTTTATTTCATACAAAACCAATAACTTGAATAATTTTTTGCATTTGTTTTATCACTGTATCCATACTTACTTCATTTTTTGTTATAACAATAATATCATCTGCATAATTTAACAAAATGGACATTTTTATTCCTTCATTTGAAATACAGCTCATAACATCCATCTCCTTATTCACATATGTAGATACTGTATTCATTACTAATACAAATAATGTACCACTCATTGGACAGCCTTGTCTAATACCCTTTTCTACCTTTATATCTTTACTCAACCATCCATTTATCATAATCTTCACTATGTTATACTTACTTGCTGACATGCACACATTTTTAAGTCTCTTATTTATATTATATACATCAAACATATCCCATAATACTGGATGATGAATAAAATCAAATGCTTTTCTTAAATTTCCTACCATTACTTTTGCCTGAACATTTTTAACTACTATATCATCTACTATTTCCCTAATTATTAACAATAAACTTTGAACTTTTTTCTTTTATGCCAAACACATATTCATTTACTACATTATCTACTTTTTCTTCCATAATTTTTTGTAATATTTTCATAAACATCTTATAGTCTATATTATTTAATACAATTGGTCTCCAATTCTGTATATCTTCCTTCTCCATTTTTCCATATAAAACTAATGATACCTCTACATAACTCTTTACGTCTGAAACCTTTTTCTAATCATTTGTTTAATACCTTTATAAACCATTTTTTGCTCTATAGTCATATTTTTATACATCTTATAGTCAATTCTGTCAGGACCCGCTGCTGAATCTAAATTCATTACTTTTATTGCCTGTTCTATTTCCTCAATTCTTATATCTTTTTCTAAATCCTTATTCTCCATGTCAGAAAATGTATGTACTTTCCATTCTTAACATGTCTTTTTTCTCTGCTCTTTGAAAAAATGTCTTAATATGTTCTTTTACTACATTCACAATCTCCTCTTGTGCATTATGCATTTTACCGGAAGAATCTTTATTTTCTCACATTACACTGTTATTCTCTTTATTTTACATAAATATGGTGCAGTTCCTTCTTCTTTGTTTCCTTTCAAGAAATATCTTTGTACAATAAATGTTCTATTTTTTCTTATTCAAAGCATATAATTTCTGTTCCTTAATAAAAAAATGTAGTTCTTTGCTAAACAGTCAGTCATATCATTATTTAAATTCTTGTATTTTATTTTTCCCATATATAACTTTTTCTCCCATGTTACATAGCATTTTTTTGTATTTTAGTTTAAAATTTAACTACTGTTCTGACCAATCTTTAAAAAATTCTGTCATGTCCACATGATCTTGCCATAATATAATAAGCTATTTTCTCCCTTTAGCATCTTATTTTACTTCATTCATTCTTTTTATACTTTTCCCTATTTTTATGTACTCATCATTTCTATTTACCATAATCAAATTGTCCTACAGTCTGAAAAAACTGTCAACACTCCATGTCTGACTATTACTAAGCTTCCTGTCAGTAAAAATAATCTATTTCTGTTCTTTTTCCTTTCTTCCATATGTCTAAGTCTCTAAATTCCATATTTTTAACTGTCCATATTTCATAATGTCCTTTACTATTTTTACGTCATAAGCCTTTTTGTTTTGCTGTCTTAGAATGCAATTAAAGTCTTCTACAACAATTATCTCCATCCAGTGGTGCGTCCAAAACAAGGTACTGTTTCTAATACCGGTTATGGCAATAAAACAGTTCTTCATAAGGAGCGTGTACAAGTTGCTCCAGAAACTATAGATAATCGTGAGCAACTGGACATTAATAATAAGTTTGAACAAGTGTTTTTTAAGAAATATTATTTTGTTAACACTGAAGGTCCACAGACGGAAGACACTAATAATCGTTTACCGTGCCAACAAGGCTTTAATGGAACTTCTTTAAAAGACTTTATTTTCTATTTAGAAAAAAATACTTTTTAAATATAAAACCACTGAGATAGATATTGCATATTTCAAACAGTGTTTAGAGTTAAATATTGTACCCCAAGGCTTAAGAATATACACATTTCCCTTTGGTGTTACATATTCAGAAGATGTTATGTGTGACTATGTTCATTATTTTGATGAAATTGGGTTGGGATTAATCAAGAAAACTTTGTTTTATTATGAAAAACAGAATCAAGAAGTTTTATTGGAAGTCCAGGAATTAGATAAAAAAGTTAGAAATGATTTGTTATTTCCTCAGTATAGTGCTTTATATTTTAAAATGTTAAACAAGGTTGACAAAAGATGTTTCAACATTTTTCAAAAAAAGAAGCGTAAATTAGATAGGGATCAAAAAAGTTATTCTAATAAACAAGTTTATATACATAAAGTGGATAAGAGAATGGAACGAACACAGGATAAAAGGGGTACATTTTTGGGTCAATCTGGATATTCGATAGAGAGACATGTTGAAGAATCTAGAATACCTAGATATAGTGAAGCAGTGGTCAATAATGCAAGAAGGCAAGATAATACAGATGATTTATACATTTCACAAGATGTTGAGGGGGAGGATTTTCTGGAAGTCAGATGCTCCAAGAGACTGGCACAGTATTATACAGAAAAGGGGGAATACAACAGACATTATTATCCATGCAAGAGGCAATATTAGCTGAGGGTAACAGTTTCAATTCATATGTTAGACATCAAGATAATATAGTACATCAGAAAGATGGATTTACCATATATAACTATTCAGATAAACTTATCACGGATGATTATTTTAAATTATTTTCCAAGGGAGTCAAATTTATTCCTTTAAACTCTAGAAATCTAGTTGAGAACATTACATCTCTCAAGTTTTATACTAGAAAACTAAATTTGGAAATTAATTTAGGGCGTCATGATAATATAGTGGACACTTGTCCTCAGAATTTAGTTTTACCAAAGAAAAAAAGTACATACAATCCTATTTTACATCCCTTGGTAGAAACTTATGAGAAGTTAGTTATGGAAGACATTTATAATATTTATAAAAGTAATAACAAAAAAGATTATTATGGAAATTTGACCAAGGGTAAATATGAATTATTACAAAATTTAAGAATGGATAAGAGTGTACGAGTTATAACTCCAGATAAGGGAGGAGGAGTGGTTATATTTCGTAGTAATGATTACTCTGACAAAATGTTAAACCTATTATTTGACAACAGTACCTATATAGGAATTTCTAAAAATCAAATCAATATAGCATATTCTAGAATAGATTCTTATTTGGAAGAATACTTGTTAGATGGAAGGATAGATCAAAATACTCACGAATTCCTTTATAGAAAAGACCCCTTGGTTCCGGTCTTTTTTGGTATCCCCAAGATACATAAAAGTATTGATAAACCACCTTTCAGGCCTATAGTGGTAGCCAGGGGATCCAAGATACACCCAATTACAGTATTTATAGACACCTGTGTGCAACATGTTACAAAAAAAGTTTTACATTTGTTAAAGTATTCTTGGGAATTTTTGAAAAATATTAAAAATGAATATTTTAGTGAGGAAGTGTTCTTTCTAACAGTTGATATAAAGGATCTGTTTACTTGTATTCCTAAAATGGAAGGTTTAACATTTTTTGAAGAGGTACTTTTCCTACACTCTGAACTGGAGAATGACATGATTAAATTAATTTGTGAGTTTATGGGTATTGTCTTGGACAATAATTTCCTTTGGTTTGAAGGAGAATACTATCAACAAATTAAGGGGGTCCCTATGGGAGCAGCTTGCTTCCCTGTTAATGCCAATCTTGTTTTATTAGGTTGTGAAGATAAACACGTCATTGGTGGTCCATATTGGGGTAATATTAAATTGTATTTACGTTACCTGGATGATATTTTTATTTTATGGTCTGGTAAGGAAGGAGAAATCCTCAATTTTATGGAATATTTAAATTCCACAACCCAATTCCTTGAGTTTACATTTCAATATAATAAAAATACAATACATTTTCTGGATACTGTTATTTTGAAAGACAAAGGAAAATTTAAATCCTTAGAGTATAGAAAAAAGACCTTTTGCAATGCTTATTTACATTATGAGAGTGAACATCCGTTGAGACAAAAAGTTAGCATAGTCAAAGGACAAGCAATAAGAATTACTAGGATGACTTCACACAAGGAGGATTTAGCAAAAGAATTTAATAATATTTTTTATAGGTTTTTGGAGAGAGGTTATCCAAAAGAGTTTGTAGGAAATATTCTTTATGAAATTTATACACAATGGGGTATTAGATATAAACCATTATTAGGATCTAGTTCACATGAAGAAATCCATGACAATAATGTTACTAGGTCAAACAATTTTACTAAGGTCTGTGTTTTACAATATAATAGAAATATTGACTTGGTCCAGGAAGCATTTGTAAGAAATTGGAATATTTTCAGGACTAAAAAAGATATCTTAGAAAAAGTAGGACACAGGCCTCGATTTGTTCATAAGGTGGGTTATAATATTAAACAGCTATTAGAGAATAGAATAGAAAATTTTAGGGAGGTCACTAAAGGTACAAGGCCGTGTGGCATGTGTTCTTATTGTACATACATAATGAAGGAACCACATGTTGTGTTAAACAATAGTGTTAGGAGTAAAGTTTTCTTTAAAAAGGGTAATTGCAACACCAGGGGGGTAGTCTATTTGGCTTGGTGTATAACCAGTGGATATTTCTATGTAGGCAAGATGGAATGTATGCTTAAACACAGAATCTATGAACACTTAAATGACATTAAGAATAGTAAAACTACCAATACCTTATATAGACATTCCCTGTGTTGCGATAATTTTGAAAAATACATGTTTAGAATTTTAGAAATAGTACACATGAACCCCAGAGGAGGGGATTGGAAAAATATTTTAAAGAAAAAAGAGAGCGAGTGGCAACTTAGACTGGCAGCTATGTTTATGCCAGGTCTTAACGATTATGTTTCCCTGGCACCTATGTTACATGAAAAAGCCAACATTATATAGTCATATTAAAAAATTTTAACATATAAAAATTTTAAATATATGGAATTTTATATATATATATATATATATATATACATATATATATATATATATATATATATATATATATATATATATATATATATATATATACATACATATATATAAAAAACAGTTTATAAAGTTGTTCCAAGGCTGTTTTATATAATTGTATTGTGTTTAGTTATTCAAAGGAATATTTTCTGTGTGTCATTGTCTTTTTAAATTGATTAATTTGATGTCATAGGACTTTTAGTATTTAAATGTAAACTGAATAATGTTCTGGTCTTATTTCTGATGAAGTCTCTTAGGAGATGAAAGCGCTAAAATGGTTTATTAAATTCAGTATTTCATACAGTTTTATACTCTGTTCTTGTCCATACTAGTTTCCGTTTTTTTTTTGGTTTTGGTTCTAAGTGTTTTGTTTTACATTAATTATCTCCATGTTAACTGCCACATATTTTATTATCTTTCTAAGCATCTTTTCCCTCTCCTTTTTTATTATATATGCATATATTGCAATAATTCTCATAACATGTTCTCGGCATCTTACATCAATAATAGAAATTCTACCTGCTATAACAAAGCTGACATCCAATACTTTACTTGTATCTTTATGTAATATAAGTATTCCTGAGCAGGTCTCTTTCACAAAATTCCAGATCACATTTTTCCCCACCATACTTTGGTTTGAAATCTTTCTGGCTTTGAGAAAATTCTAGTGTCTTCTAATATAATAATATCACTATCTTACTGCTTACACCACTCCATAATCCCTATCCTTCTTTCCAACTTCTTAAAACTATTAACATTTAATGACACAGCTTTACATGTGCCTCTGCTTTAAATAATGTACATTCATCCTTTTCCTTCTTTTTTCTTTTTCAAATCTTCTATATTCTTCCTTTTCATTTCTCTCACTCTTTTACCAATTGAATTTCTCTGTTTAACTATATTTTATTTAATATCATCATTCCCACTTAAACTTAACTCTTCTTCTTCTTCAGTTTTTCCTATGCTTAAATCTTCCTTTGCTTTATCTTTTTATATCATTTGTTCTTCATCAGTAATACTTTCTTTTTTCTCATGTTTCTACTTCTAATTTCTTTTCTATAACTTTGTCCTTTTTACATTGTTGTTGTTGTTGTTCTGTTATGTCTGGCACTGCTTCATTTTCTTTTTTTTCACCCCCCAAAAACATTTTGGGTCACAATTTTTTGCATCGTGTCCTATGCAAGAACATGAAAAATATCATATTTGTTCACATTTGTTAATTAAATTATCTATTTTTCCACACAAAAAGCACATTTTTGGCTGTCCCCAATATCTAACCAGGCCTCTGTCACCTTCAACATTAATGACACTTGGAATATGCACAATACTATCATTTTCTAGTTTCAATATCGCATTACAATCCCATGTTCCAGTTCATAAACCTTTATTGTCATACACTTTTGATAAATTCAATACATCATTACATAAATATAATAAATGCTTTTTCAAAGTCTCTTTTTCCACTTCATTTCTGAATTGAATATTAATATTTTTCTTAGTTTCCCTAAAAGAGGGCTTAATTACATGCAAGTTCCATGGTGCACAGTTTCTTTTTTTTCATATTTTTCTATAAATCTTTTCATTATCTGCTCAGTCTTGAAAATAATGTCACAAAAAGTCTCTTTATTGATATGAATAAATGCTCTTACCACATTAGTTTTAACCCCGAGTATCTTAATAACCTCATCCCATACCTTATATCTGACCATTTCTGTATCTTCTTTCTAATTGATCCATACTTTGAACACTCTCTTTTTCTTCAAACTTACTTTTTTCTCTTCTTTTTTACCATACATCCCCTCTTTTTACTGTTTATGCATAAGATTTCTTTTCAACCTTTATGCCTTCTTTCTTCTGTATTTCGTCATTCTGTATTCTGTCCATCATTTCTCCCCATGATATTTCGTTTCCATCTTCTGGCTCACTCTCATCACCCATGCCTGGCAATATATCATCCTGCAACCCTCCTGACTGGAGTGTTGTAATAACACACTCTTGTGTTATACTGTTGGACTCAAAGAGTTTTTGCTGAAACATGTCTTCTGAGTCCATGATGGATGCATCCATCTCTTGCAACTGCTTCTGCAAAGGGTCTACATCCTTTTCTGTTATCTCTGTTCCTCTGCTGTTATTCTCAACCACCTCCTCACTTTCCGACACAAAAAACACATTTACTGCTCGAATGACAGCACCAAAAACACCAACATCATATTCAAACTCCTTCCCTTGCTCCATTTGCACTTCACTAGCTTCCTGCTTCTCTGGGCTGCCTTCATGCCTGGAACAGAAGACAGGAAGCATCACACCACAAAGAGTCCCCATACCTGAAAAGAATAAGGGATGTGCCCCGATGCCCTGGTCAAATTTCCCCTAAGAGTATAAATACCACTGTGGGTCTCCCCTGAAAAGTGGCTACTAGCCTAGTGGGACTAACCCAGTCAACAAAAGAGGATAAAAGGATAAGGCTACACAGGATGACTCCTCATAAGCTCCACGCCCAATATAAAGTAACCTTTTTGAAATGGAAGATGCTCTGTTTTTCAGTCCCTGAACACCTTTCCTTGGAAGATTGATTAGATTTAATAGATACAGTTATCTCAGTAAGTTGAGTCGGGAACAGCTGTCCCTTTTCTATGCTTTGGAGGTGTGTAGAACTATTCAGGCTGTGCATGTACACACTGACTGACTCCCACTACTTTCAAAAGACACTGTTCTGGTTAATACTCTTCTATATACTCAATTTTTTCTCTCCATTTAGAAATTTCTCAGCTGTTACTTCTCTAAGAAAGCCACCCAGGTTTCTGTACCACTAGAATAAGGAGCCCTTAAGGACCTTGAACAGGATTTTCTACTGAATATAACAGAAACAAGTGTGGTTCAGTAGTTGTTTGATCTGATTCAGTGATTTAACTGAGTGAATGATCTCATTCTCTGGATTTCTCAACTTGTACTAAGCAAATGAGAATAGAATTCTTGACAATGTTCATCGGAGAAACATAAACTCTCTGTTGCCAATTGGAGTTCATCAAAGCAACAAAATACAGACTCCTGTGGGTGCTGAAAAAGATGGAAAATGAAGCATATCAATAAGGCAGAATGGTGAGCATTAATGCAAAATATACAGAAATGGCATATTTATCTTCAGTATCTCCATCAGCTTATCTAAAGACTCCCTACCCCCTAGTGAGGACCCCATCTGCTGGGTCTTGATATGCCCCTCCATCCTGGATCTGGGAGGAGAGAGAGCATACAAAAGGTCTCCACTCATAACTCTGGGCAGCCAGAATCCACCAATGAAGTTCCCCTGATTTGACCTGGAGTATCATCTATAGATGTTGATGTTCCTGTTCTTGACTATAGAGACCCCTTTGAAGATGTTACAGTTTTGATGTGTGAAAGTGAGTCATAGAAAAAAGTAATAAAAACTGAAAAAAGGCCCAGAACTGAGTGTAGAATCCTGGCTGTTACCACTGACTGATCTGCCACCCATTGGAATACAACTATCTACTGTTTTATCTAGAACTGATTCCACCTAGAAAGAGACAACTCCAACACTTCTTTGTTGGTCATCAGACTGAGGGATTCCACGAAGGAAATCATCATTCAGATGAGACTGAGATATTGCTAGTAGGATGCATAAGAACAAGGCAGCCATCCAGATACAGGCAAAAGAGAATGCTTATGAACCCATGAGCTGCAACCATGAGTTATGGTAAACAGTGTGGCAGCAGCTGCCAGACCAAAGAAGAGAATTTCAGACTGTGAGTTGTTTTCCCACTTGACATATAAGAACTCTTCTGGAGGCATGAAAACTGAACCATTCTAGAAAGTGTACTACATATCCAGCATCCTGGCCTACTTGGAGAAGGAGTACCTAGATGTTGAAAAAAGAATGATCTCACATTTCCTACAAATACACACATATAAATGCACGTGCATGTACATGCACACACACACACACACACACACACACACACACACACACACACACATGTTGGCCCAAAAAAAAAAAAAAAAAACAAGCTGAAATACTGGCATGGTTTAGTATATAATGAAGGAGATATCGCTCTGACTCCTTTGTCTAAAGTTTTCTCAAAAGTGGCCTTTCTGTATGTCAATATGGTCTGTAATGTAAAATATTTGTAGCTAAGACTATGTCAATATGGTGTCTTTTCATTTATATAAATGCATGATTACCTATGTCATAAGTGATAATTTAATAAAGATGCTTCTTGTTAAAAAACAAAAAACAAAAAAATATGCAGGCAGGAAAAAAAGGTGGCCTTTCTGTGAAGAGCAAGAATATAGACATCTTTGGAATCACCTGGAAAGACTCTATCCTGTAAGCCCTTCTCAGCCAAATACCTGAAGAATAGCATTTCTGGATGTAAATGACTTCAGCGAATAACCTCCTAACACCCTATTTTTTCTGACGGGAAAAGGGACAAGATGTGGTAAAGGAGTTAAATGCTCCATTAGAGCTCGAGTACCCACACATTCATTGCTGTCATCAGACATAAGTTGTTCTTGTGAAGACCAGCCCTTCAGAGACCACAGATGTAAGGTGCTAAAAGGACATTTCCGTGAACTTGCTAACAATATGTTTTTCTTTGAAGAGGTTCCCGTATTCCCATATGCAAGGCAAGGGAAGATCCTCTGCACCCATTTTTGATAATTATAAACAATTCTGAGGTTACCGCACCTCAGGGAGAGGAATGCAGTGACTTCAGAGAATAATGCCTTTGGACAATCATCTACAACTAAATATGGAGTTGCACTGTTGGCCTTCATACAGTCATATAGCTCCCATTATCATCATTTACATTAGATGAGGCAATTTCATGTAAGAGCACTTTTTTAATTATGACACTATCAGAAGTAGAAAAAAGTTAAAAAACAACTTTTATTATTTATTTATTTATATTTGTTGACCAGGACTGTCCGACTGGAGGTAGGTCCATTTTCAGCAGAGGCCCGGGGAGAAAAGCTCCACAGTAAAAAAATAGACAGTAGTTACATTGGATTACATAGTGATTAACAATTTACATAGCAATTACTTACAACATATTTACAGATGAAGAACATAGTACATCAGTAGACTACTAGAATCTTTATCTGTGAAGTACATAACAGACATTAACAAATGTTAAAATAAGAAGTTCCTGCTGTATAAGTACTAGGCTTATGAGCATCTGAGCTTGCTATAATCAAGGTAGTTAGTGGAGTGGAAAGAAAGGTAGTGGTTGGATGGGGTGGGTGATATTAGAGTGGGAGTTGCAAAGGCATAGCCAGCATGTTTTAGGTGCGCTTTTAGTAAAGTTTTGAAGTGGGTGCATGATGGTACGGAGGTAATTGTGGGTGGGAGGGAGTTCCATAATTTGGCTATGGTGCAAGAGAATAGTGCTTCACCAGCAGAGTTATTGGCTTTAGTGATCTGCAAGTGATTTTTGTTGCTGGATCTTAGTGGTCTGGTGGTGCGATAGGGTTGGAGTAGATTCTGGAGGGATGGGACATTTAGTGGATCGTTTACTAGTTTGTGGGCGAGTGAGAGTTGATACCAGTGAAGGAGGTTAGGGAGTTCAAGCCAGCCCAGTTCAGCAAGTGAGAGACAGTGGTGACTACGGTAGGATGCCCCTGTGGCGAATTTGGCAATTTTGTTGTAGCAGGTCTCTAGCTTGTTTAGATCACATTGCCTTAGGTTGGTATATATTGGACAGGCATAAAGTAGGGTGGAGATAAGGTGGGAATTTGCTACTGAAATCTTTGCTGCTTTGGTGAGAAGATCCTTATTTCTGTATAACGCTCCTAGTTTTTTGTGGACTTTTTTTATGGTCATGGATATGTGAATGTCAAATTTTAGTTTATTGTCTATTTCCACTCCTAGCAATTTGGTGTGTTCAGTTGGGTATATAGTGGTATTGTCTTTTGCTGTGATGAAGTAAGAGTTGTTTTGAGTATGTTTAGTGGGTTGGAAGATGAGTAGTTTAGTTTTGTTTGGGTTGAGTATTAATTGGGCATCAGATAACCAAGTTTCAGCAGAGGAAAAGGCTTCCTGTGTGACTTTTTGCAGTTTGGGTAGGGACTGGGCTGAGCAGATGATGGTTAAGTCATCTGCGTATTGTATGAAATTAATATAACAAAACATAAGGCAGCTAGCACTTTGGATTTACCTTTAAGGTTAACTTTGGATTTACCTCAAGGTTAAGATTAAGAATATTCAATCCATTTAGTTAGCCTACCTTAGTCTAGCAAATATTACCTCAATACTGCTTCCACTGCATTCCTACCTCAAACATCCTCCACCAAAATTTGTGGTGCACATTGCTTAAAACAGCACAAATATCCTCCTCCAAAGTCTTGTGGTCTGCACTGTTGAACATGGTATATTGTTGAACATTGAAAAATGTATCTATGGCTAAAGTTTGTCACAAATTCCTGTTTTGTCTAACCTGTTACAAATGTAAGTTACTTGAAAACATACACAATTGTTCTAAGTGTCATCACCACTATACCTAATGTAAAACAAGAACCTTATACTACCATTGTAACCAATTATGTTATTTTATGTTACTCTATGTATTTTTGTGGGGCTTTTCTCCTCGGGCCTCTGCTGATAAAGGAACTTTTGTCCAGTTTGACTATCCTGGTCAAGAAATGTAAAAAAAAATAAAATAAAATAAAACTAAAAAGAAATTCAATTAGCTTTATATATCCTTCTATATTTTAAATTAATATTTTTTTTGAAAATATCAAACATTTAAATCTTGAAACTAATCTACCACTTGCAAATTTATTTATTTATTTATTGACATTTGTTAACTGGGTTAGTCCAACTGGGCCAGGAGCCCATTTTCAGTGGATACCTGAGTTGAAAAGCTCCAATTACATACAGATTAAGTATACATAACAGTTTAGTGTACAGTTAAAAACATACATAACAGTTTAGTGTATGATTTAAAAACACTCAATTAATTGGCTAAACACTACAAGTTCATATATATTCAAGATTTCAAAGACAAAATCATTTTTTTATTCCTGTGTGTGGTGTTAGTATCAGTTTTATAACTGGTGTGGTAAGGTGTATAGCAGGATTCATCAAAGGGGTGGTAGGGATATCTAGAGGTGTAATGAGATGTCAGTGAGATAAAATGTGGGAGATAAGATACTGAGAGGATTGTATGATAATGCGGTACAACAGTAATAGTATTGAAGTGAGAAAAAAGTATGCTGTGAAGTTATAATGAAGTGTATACTACAGAGTAGAATTGGAGCTAGGTAGGGTCATGGCACTTAGTAGTAATTATCACTTAGTATTAATTAATATATGTTGTGTATTGAGGATGTGATCAACAGTAGCTGGAATGAATGAATGCTTTATTTAATTATAAACTGCATTTTTACAGAAATGTCCAGAAAGACCTGTCATTGCAGTTTATAGCTTTTATCTATTTTAAACTGGAGTTTCTTATTTACTGACTATTTATGATTTTAAGATTAATGTGTGTTTATTTTCCAATAAACCTTGTAAGGTGTTTATTGGGAAAAGATGCAAGCATAAGACAGGCTTGACATGGTTATTCAATATATCAAGTGATGAGGAAACTTCTCTGAAGGTCAAAGATTTCCTAGAGTTTAGGAACCTAATAAAAAAGGTACTGTGAATATCCCACCTAATAACAGGTGGTAGAAATGCTTTCTTTAAAAACTCTGCAAAGTATAAATCCACTAATGAAAGTAGAGAACCACAAACTAGTTCAAGTCACATTGTCTTTATTAAAAACACACTAACAAGTAATCCAAATAGTAGTTCAAAAAACAGAATCTCCTTCTTCTTTTCCCGGTTAGGGGTCGCCATTGCGGAACTTCATTCTGCTAATGATTGGCAGTAGATTTTTACAGTGCTGAGGTGCCAGCCCATTGCCCAACCTCCAACGAAGGCACGCCCAGTCACGCATGTCTTTCGAATGACACTCGACCATGGGGAGGACATGCAAACTCCACACAGAAGGCGCTCCAGCCGAGAATCGAACGGGTGAACCTCTTCCTGTGAGGTGACAATGCTACCGCTGCACCACTGCGGCTAGTTGATAAAACAGAGTAAAGTGTAAAAATTCACCATTCCATTTATATATCCATTTAAAAGCATGTTTAAAAGCATGAGAGTGGTTTACTAGGGTAGCTGTGTATAAAAGACAATTAGCATGTCCACCTGTTTAATACCCCTTCCCCATACACCAGAGTGATATTCGACACAGTGCAGCACTACTTCAGGCTCTGTGATTTCAGGATATGTTAAACTAAACTTAACTAAAAGTTAAACTAAAAATTACACATTAATAATTGCTAAAACTTCCTGAAAGCATTTCATTGTAGTATCAAAATAGAAAGAAAATTTAACATAAGTCTTCAAAATTTCTTAGAAATCTTTTCTACCAACCTTCAGAAACATTTTTAACATAGAGCTCTTTCATCTATTAGAACTCCTTCAGGTTTGTATGTCAACTGGGAAAAACAACTAAAAATAAAAGTTAAATAACAATATATAGTACTACATTTTGTTGGACTAAAAACAATACATATTATTTAAGAAAATGTAGTACAAAAAACAAATCTAAATAAAAACCTATCAAACACTTGAGAATATGTCTATTAATCTCAAATGATAAAGCTATTAAAGAGTTTTAATGTAAAATACACTCAGAACTCAATATATATATATATATATATATATATATATATATATATATATATATATATATATATATATATATCTAATAACCTCCGTAGTGTAAAAGCTTCCACAGCAGTAAAACCAAGAACAAACGTAAATGCTGAAATGACGCTAAGTGCCCAATAGAAACTCCAGGCAGCCAGTTGGATAGTTCCACAATTTATTAAGTAATCCACACGAAAAAATTAACGCTCTTCAAAACAATAATGATCGCGTTTTCGTCTCACTATGTGGGACTTCATCAGAAATATGGAAGTTGTGCAAATAACATTTAAATATCTTGTTTCCTTTCCAATTAAGGAAAAATACCAATGACAATTCATTTTCACATTTTAAAATGTCCTATCAGCTTCACTTTCTCATGAATATTCATGAGCATTACATACATTATTCAAGATCTCCTAGATGTTCACAGATCTTCGTTCCAAAAAACATACATCCTTATGTGCGTTTTATAGGATATACTTAATAGGAGATACTTGATTTTAAACTTTCATATTAAACATTTTAATCTTGTATGTATTCATAATCTATATAAAAACATACAATAAACATATAGTGTGTATAAGCGTAAAAACTTCTTAAAAATACTTAAAACATACTTTAAAAATGCTTAATTTAAAAACTCATAGTTACCTATCTTAATGTGCAAATGTAGTGAATAGTGCATGTAAGATATATAATTTTATATATATATATATGAAAACTCTAGCAGAAAAATAATCATGGATGCTCACAGTAGAGATATTTGCTCAGGTCTGCAAACCCTAGAAAAATGTGTTTAAAGTTTATGAATGTTATAATATTGGAGCCAATATAAACATGAATTATATGTGTCACTTATACTCAATATGTGTCTAGTTAAGCACAAACATTGTGCATTAAAAAGTTACAACCTAAAGATGTTAAACTGTCACGAATGTCATGCATGTACTATATGGAATCTTGCTCTGCTGTTTGTTTAAAAAAAAATTAACGTTAGTCTACTATTTCAAATATTCAGGAGTTAATCTTGCTGAGCCAGCTAACGTAAGTAGCATTTAACCCCTCACTAATATTAGTGTAGCTGGTAAAGGTGCCCAAATTTGCACTAAAAAGCTATAAACAAGAATTAATAAAATGTCATGACATCTGCAGAATATGCACATACTGCTCTAATGGTGTTTTACAGTAATCAAAAGTCCTAGTTATAAAAAATGTGAGAAAGTATCTTATGAATGTGCCCTGATTCTAATAACAGTACAAAATGAAGATATAATTAGAATAAACATTTAAATATTTAAAATTTGGATATTATAAACAGATAAATATTGGGTGTATATTATGTGATCGAAAGACGTGTTTATCAAACACGTCTTCATCGACACATAAACAGCGAACACACTAATCTCCGAACGGCCACTTCAGTTGATTTTTTTCCCACTGTAGTGCAATCCTAGAGTTAGTATATTTAGTTGGGGGGTGAGCGGCACAGCCCCCCCCACATCGGTGGTTGTTGGGGTGAAGCCCCTTACTTTGTAGGGTTTGAAAGTTTGTTTTGTTTTTCTTTGGGCATGCAATTTTCTTCCTTGTGAAAAATTTTGCTGAAGTGGCCATTTGGAGATTAGTGTGTTCACTGTTTATGTGTTGATGAAGACGTTAACACGTCTTTTGATCACATAATATAGACCTTAAATATTTGTATACAAGTGTATCTGCTAAAACTAAATTAATAATTAATAACCCACTACCATAATATTAAATGTTAAAATTACATTTACAAGGTTAATAGTTAATAAAATTGTTGATAATTGCAAATAACAAATAAATGTAAATAAATAAAGTTCACACCTTCAGTCTTGTAAACAATGGGGCAACTATCTTAGCTCTAGTATACTTTTCGGTGAGCAGTAATTGTTTAGTCCAGTCCTTCTAAAAGAGTTTAGCCTTAGCTGCTAGATAAGTTCATGTTTTTTTTTTTGAAGTATTCAGGATGTCTCCTTCAAGTTCAATGAGGTCTATATGAGCAAGTATTTGAAATTTAAACCCAGAGTGTCTTCTGTGGAGTTGAAGGTGTATGGCTAGGGCATTGTTAAGATAGATTAACTTCTGAATATTTTAAATAGTAAACTAATGTTCATTTTTTTAAACAAACAACAGAGCTAGATTCTGTAAAGCACATGCATGATTTTCCTGACAGTTTAGACATTTTAGGTTGTAACTTTTTAATGCACAGTGTTTGAGCTTAGCTTGACACTTATTGAGTATTAGTGGCAGATATGCTACATGTTTATATTGGCTCTAATATTATAACATTCATAAATTTTAAATGGGGTCCTTTAATAGATTTAACATTTGAGATGAATAGTCTTATGTACACACACACACACACACACACACACACACACATATATATATATATATATATATATATATATATATAATTGTGTTATATATTGTTATTTAACTTTTAATTTTTAGTTGCTTTTCCCACTTGATACACAAACCTGAAGAAGTTCTAATAGACAAAAGCAATTTACGTTAAATTTTTTTCTGAATGTTGGTAGAAAAGATTTCTAAAGAATTTTGAAGACTTATGTTAAATTTTCTTTCTTTTTTGATACAACAATGAAATGCTTTCAGGAAGTTTTAGCGATTATTAATGTGTAATTTTTAGTTTAACTTTTAGTTTAGTTTAGTTTAGTTTAGTTTAGTTTAACATATCCTGGAATCACAGAGCTTGAAGTAGGGCACCACTGTGTCGAATATCACACTGGTGTATGGGGAAGGGGTATTAAACAAGTGAACATGCTAATTATTTTTTACAACACAGCTACCCTAGTAAATCACTCCCATGCTTTTAGACATGCTTTTAAATAGGTATATAAATGGAATGGTGAATTTCTATACTTTATTCTGTTTTTTTCAACTACTATTTGGATTGCTTGTTTGTATATTTTTAACAAAGAAGATGCGACTTGAACTAACTTGTGCTTCCCTACTTTCATCAGTGGATTTATACTTTGGAAAGTTTTTAAAGAAAGTATTCTTACCATCTAAGGTGGGATATTCACAGCATGATTTTTATTAGGTGCTTGAACTCTAGGGAATCTTAGATCTTCTGCACAGAGAAGTTTCCTCATTGTTTGTTTTTGGACCCAGTATATTGACATACTGGGTTTGTGAGATTTCAAGTGACACCATGTAGACTGTTTGTTTCTTATTCAATATATTCAGGAATGATCTGATTTTATCTTAGTGCTCTGTTATATTTAGGTCAGTTCACATTTTCTTGTAACTACCAGTGTCTAATGGATGGGATATGACATTGTTTTGGCACCTCATCTCCCTCCACCACTAACATTAACCCCCCATCCCTTTTGGCCAGCTCATTTTCCTTCTCCTAGTGTCCTAGAATATCAAAGACTGATTAGAGATCCAGGGGATAGGGGACTTCTAAAAGGATGCCAAGCTAAACATTTGTAACTTGGGCATTCCTCCCCTTGTTCATAAATAAGTTAAAAGCAGTGGAAAGGAGGAAACAATTGAGCTTTTGAAACCCAGGTTAACAATCTGTGAGACATATGTCCAAAGGAAGAAGAAGAAGAAAAATATATAAAAACCCAGTTTTTAATGATAAAATAGAAGTGATAGGTAGCGTTAAATTATGTACCCACATACAAATTGGTTCAGCAACATCCATATTTATGGGGACATGATAAGATGAGGTATTTAGGAGTATGGATTAAAATGATTCTGGTGTGGCAGCTCAGGATATATGGGAAGAGACTAAACAAAAGATAATACAAAAACTGAGAACTTGGAAGCTCTAATATATGGATGTGGATAGTAAAATACAAGCAGTTAAAATGTTTTTAGTCCCTTTAGTCTTACACGCAGGTTAGGCATATTTTATCAACCAGAGGAGAAGTTGTGGATAGCGATTAATAAAGATCTGAAGGATTTTATCTGGGAAGTGATGATGGAAAGAGTCTAAGTGGGATAAGCTGATTCTTCTAATAGAACAAGATGAAATGAGATTACCCAATTTGAAGGGGGATTTCAGAGTTATACAGTTAAGGCTCCTATACATAGCTCAAACAGAAACCTATAAGTCAAAGTGGAATGGGATGATAATGAGTTGGGGGAAGTTCAGAAAACAAGGAGAGACTGGGATTTATGCTGCAGATCTTTAAGGAGAATAACAATAATCATATAGAATTATTATATTCATAAAGTAGCAGAAAGTATTCTAAGAACTAAGAGAACATGGGGAGGGAGAAAGGAAATTCTGCCAATAGGGATGACTGCAATTAGAGTCACAAACAATAAGCAAGAGAGGGCTGGAATGTCTTGGAGAAAACTGGCAAAGGAACCAAGGTACTGGGGTCAAATAACTAGAGAGGGAATTGTAATAAAATGGGAAGATGCCAAGAGTTTATTTGGACTGCAAATTAGAGATTGCCTTCCCTATCAAAGACTGATATCAGAGTATAGACAAAGAGAAAGAAATAGGGGGTCCTAAATGAAAGAACAGCACTGGTAGAGTTCTTCATAGAATCTAAGACAGAAGCTGTCATTAATAAAGGAATAATTAGTACAACATATACAATATTGCATGATAACTATAAGACTCAATCAGAGGAGGTTAGAAAGGATTGGGAAAAGAGACTGGATTAGCTATTTGCAAAGAAACAATGGCAGGATATATGTATGTCTCCCAAATATGCAATAAAATCTAGAAGATTTAGGATTTTTGTTTGGAAATGCTTACACAGATATTTATATTCCCCAAGTAGACTTGAGAGAATTTTTCTTCACATAGCAAATGTTGGATGTGTGATAAGGAAGAAAGAGATAGGTGGGTGGGAACATATTTTCTGGGAGTGGAATGAGTTGGCAAACTTTAAAAATTCCTTGCAGACTACTCTGTCAGAGATAATGGATGAGCAAACTGGTGTAACTAGACAAATGATTTTTGTAAGCTATGATACAGTCGTAATTGCCTAGACATAGTAAAGTTTTGTTGAGTCTAATTATGTTGGCTGCCAAAAAAGTAATTACTAGAAAATGGAAATCAAAATTTAAACCAACTATACTAGAAGCAGTGAATATAGTAACAGAGATAAAACATCTGAAACTGGGATCTTTAAAAAATGGTAAGAGCAAATTACATAGGAAAAAATGGGAATTGTAGGAACAGTGCATACAGGGGAAGAATGAGTTTTAAAAGAAGGCAGGATTTGAATGAGCTACGTATAACATATAAACATATAAAAAAACTGAGACACATCATTGCTTAAATAAAAACAATTTCCGTTAACAAATTATCAGGGTTACACTAAATAAGTGTATGTTTATTTGCTTATTGGTTAATTAATTTCATGTGATGGGGAGAGGGACTTTTAAATAGCTTGATTTTTTTACTTGTATTCTGGAGAAATTTTGTTGATACATACAGATGAAAGCGTTACATTTAAAAAATACATTCAGATAAGAACTGTGTGCCTTCTGTTTTTCCCACCTTCATTGTTTGTGTTTGGTTCATATCAGTGGATAATGTTATGACATGGGATTTGAAGAGAATTTCTTCACATTAGTTATAGAGTTATACGCTGTCCCTACTACTGTATTAAAGGAATAATGGAGGAATTCAAAACAGAGGGGAACACTGCAGAGCTGTCTGTTATCTCCATTTCTATTTGCCTTGTATCTCAAGCCATTTGCCCAACAAATCAGATGTTCAAATGTCAAAGGCTGGAAACTGGGAGAAGAACAGGAAGAGAGTTAGCAATGTTTGCAGATGATTTGTTTTATTCCACAAGCCTGATAGAGACATGGGAAAAATATTTAACATAATAATGAATTTCAAAAAGATATATATTAGGCTATAAAATAAAGAGGAGAAGACAAAGGTAATTTGTATATATTATGCTCCCTGACAGAAAATCCAGTTTATAGAGACATTATAGACTCAAATATTTCAGAGTGTGGTTAGCTACAAAATCAGAAGGTGCATTGAAGGAAATGTGGGATCAAATACTTGAAAAATGAGAAGTATGATAGATAAGTGGAAGGCAATAGTAACACAGATCAAAGGATCACAGAAGTAAAAATGTTTATAGTACCACTGGTAGTATATACAGTACAGGCAAAAATCTATGACTTGAGAAATAAATTCTGGGAAAACATTGAGGGAAGTTACTAATTATATATGTCGAGGCAAAAACTGAGACTAGGGTGGAAAAAGACAGTATTACTAAAAGAAGAAGGGGGATTGGCTACACCACAACTACAAAAATATTATAGAGAAGCACATCTTAAGCTCATTTTAAACATACAGAACCCATAATATGATGCAAAATGGAAAGAAATATTACAATGCAGTACTGACAAGTGGGAGGAATGAAATGCTTGGTACTTTGGTCGCAGGAGAAGAAGTGAGATCTAAATGGACAATTATGTTTCAGGATGCAAAGTATTTTAGGATGAAGGAATATCAGCCTTGAACATTTGAAAATTGGCTAACAGGAATAGTAAAAACCCTTTGATATAAATACAAAACCAATAGAAAATTGGAGTAAGGGAGGATGAAATTTTATTATTGGGAAGAAATGTGTACAGGGAACTGAGGAATTAAATTGGATGAATTGTGCAAAAAGTTCTGACTACTAATTAAGGAAAACTTAAAATATAAGGGCCATATGAGATTCTGTGTAAATGTGAAAGGAAGATATAGAGAGAAGTAACTTAGAAAGTCCTGAACTGATTAAACTGTGATTGAAAATAAAAGAGATGGAACCCAAAAGGGGTCTAGTTAGCACAGTATACAAAATAATAATCAGAGATAGATGGGTAAGAAGATGGCAAGTTCTACAAATTTGTCAGCACCATATAGAAGGGGATATGGTGGAATATATGCACATGCCGAAGGACTCCCTCCAAATCCAGGAAATGTTATAAATTTGCTTAGACAAATATTTGTATTCTCCAGACAGGTTATATTAAATGTTTCTGGAGTAAGTCCTTATTTTTGGGGATGTGAACATAATTGAGAAAGGACATGGGACATGTATTCTAGGAATATGCAAAGCTAAAGAAATACAAAAGGGAAATAAAGCAATTGTTTATAGTAGTGGTGGCTGGTGGCTTCAAATCAAAGGGGGGCTGCAGGAGACAGCTGAATGGGTGGGGGCCAAAAGGAAGGGGTGTGGCAGACTAGAAACATAGGGGTGGAACTATGCTAAAAACTGCAAAAACTAGGACATTAAATGCACTGCCCAGGGTGCCAAACCATCATTATGAGAGTCCAATCAAGTCAAAATGAAATGTAGAAGAAAAAAAATATTTCAGTGCATTGGCTACATGACAGCTTACTTAATATCTAGATGGAAACAAAAGGGTTGTGAGGCATGAAAAAAGAAATTACTTTTTAAATACATTACTGGAATGCCAGTCAAAATCAAGTATAAGAAAAACAAGCAGCACTCAACTCAAGCCACTTCTCCTTGCACTGCAGTTCTAATTATAATTTATATTCAGCTTTATTAAAGTACCAAGTAACATGCTGAAAGTAGCAATCTCTGTGATACCCCCACTTGTAAAAATGTTTCTTATCCAAAGAAGACCTGCTGCCTGACAACAACTATCTACTTGTTTAATGGGGAAAACATGATCAAAGTAAAAAATGAACAGCAAACAAGAAACAAGCGCAAGATAAATTGCTTAAAGGATTACTGCACAGGTTGTGAACCACACATGATAGAGTGGCATTCTGTTTAGTTTACGGGTAAAGCCTGCAAAGATGACTGCAAGTCTCCAACAAATGTAATGAGCTTCTGAAAATACTGTAATTCTGTCCTTTATTACAAATACTGTCATATGCATTTCAATACCTAAGGCTTATACACTATTTAGTTATGCAAATATTCTTTGCATGGCAACAACAAAAAGGCTTTCAATGTTGGTAATTCTTTAACAGTATGCTTATTAAAGCTTACTTGCATCTTACAGTCTCAGGCAAGCTTACCTGATGGTCATTAAAGCATTGCTACTTAAACACAGAGCAACAGGCACTGCAGCAACATGCATTTTCTGAATAAGAAGAAGCATAAATCAATAGTATAAAAATATGACAGAAAACCAGAACATTCTGCAAAACTGAGGACAGATGAAAAGCCACTGTAGTACTTGTGTCTACTTTGGATGGGGGGATAATCTGCACACTTGCACTGCATAACTGCTTTTTGCCTTGCTTGGACACATCCAGAGTCAATATGTGGGGGAGTTGGGTGCAACAAGTAAGTCACAATTTGAAATGTCTCTGGCTGACGGTGATGGCCCTGACACATCTGTCATACCTCTCAACCTCAGAGCAAGAAATCTGGACAAAGCCATAAATAGAAGTGGGACAAAGACCCAAAAATAAGGAAAAATTTTAAATATTGCTCTTATAAACTTAGAAAGATAATAAAATAGTAGGTCTTGCATTAGTATGAATTTTCTGAAGGGTGTGAAATCTGAAACTCAAATGTCTGTCATTATTTTCTAACTTCAGTCTTTAATGACTTGCCACAAATTTGCCAGAAAACCACGATTTTTTTAAAAACGGACCAAAAATGTGATGCAAAAATATAAAATAGCCACACAATACAGCTGGGAACCTGTCAAAGAAGTGACACTTTTTAATATTAGTACTGTTAATTTGAGCAGCTGACAAAATAAGAGAATCTACATGCATTTCTAAAATTAAAAGTAATATATTGCTCTGATCATTACAATTATTTATTAATTGTAAACCCTCCACGTTTTCTTCCAAATTTGTCATTTTGTGGAGGTATTATTAGGGGGAGAGCAATATTTTTTGCCAGAATCGGGGACATTTTAGAGGTTTGGATATACCTAATTCTATAAAGCGATTTATTTGCATGTACCTCTCAACCTCAGTGCAGGAAATCTGGACAAGGTCAAATATATTGGAGGAACATACAAACAGTACTAAAAATTGCTCTTGTATACACTTAGTTGACAGAATAACAGGTTTTGCTTTAGCATGCATTTTTCTGAAGGGTATGAAGTCTGAAACTCAATGTCTGTCATAATTTAGTGACTTCATTCCTGAATGATTTGCCAGAAGACCACAAATCTTATGGGGAACAAACCAAAAATAAGAAGCAAAAATCTATTCATTCTCCAAAAATCTGGGCAGTTGAGAGGTATAGTTCAGCTGGGGCTGAGTTTTCCAGCCTTCTTCCCTCACAAAATCATGGTCGAATGGGGCATCCCCCTGCAGCTATTCCAGTGTCCCATTACTTGGCTATTTCACCACATTTACCATAAACACTGTAATGTGCATAGTGCTTTACTTCTACAATGATCTGGATTTCATTTATTTACATTTTACAGCACAAACACTAATATACATCTGCTAAACAAAGCAATGCAGTTTCACAATGAAAATAGACTTAGCATTAAAATGTATCTGCCCTTGAAACTCACATTAATTGAAACAGCATTGAAACCCACATTCAAAGAAAATACATCTGGCCAGTGTCAGATAAAGATTAACTTTGGGCTGTTTTCAAATCATAGGCCCCTTGGACAGGAAACATATGTGTTCTTTGATACACCTTCCTGATTGTATTAAATTATATTCCTTGTATAATACAGTACCAGTTGTTAGAGGGCGTTTTAAATTTATTGTTTTGAATATTTTTCCAGTAAACAGTGAAACAAAATGCATGCACCAATAATGACAAAACTGCCCAATTCAAAACATTTCCATCATAAAAGTCTACTCAGACTTCTACAATCCACCAGTATCAGTAAATATGCACAATCTCTGCAGAAGTAAAAGTCATCTAAATAATTCCACATTAAAGAGATCTGTAACTAATGAAGAGGTTGCTGCTAGCACACAACTTTATATTTCATTGTTTCATCTACAAATAAAGTGCCTGTTGCTCTTGAGGAATAAATTGCCTATTTTACATTAAAAAGGATAAGCCAGTAATATTGCAATAGGGAATGGATGGCAAACTGATAACAGGTTCATCGTTACTAGGTATCTCTGCCAAATAGGACATTCTCTGATCTGCAGCATCCACCCACTTTAAAAGTACAACACTGTACAGTATCAGCAATGCTTCTACATACTGTGGGAGTAGAACTCACAGCCTTCTGCATCAAAAGCAAGTATACTACCTGTTGTGCTATTAATGCACGCAGACACAGCATATGCAGCACTAAACTTCTCTTCAAGTGCTCAGCTTCTTGTAAAATGCACTCAACTGTATTTGCTAGAATAAAATTGTGTGTTACCACCATCCATTTCACTGCCAAGTCTTGAACTCAGGACCCTGTGCACTACAGTCACAGCAATATACTACTATGCCAAATAAGCTGTTTCTTGAAAGACAGGTAGACTGAAACTTAAATGGCTATCATTTAGTGAATTTAGTTCTCACCATATCTCTCAAGTTCTTAGCACAAAACACCTAGACAAAGCCAATAATGGGGGAATACAGCCCCCAAACAAATTCAGTGAATTTAGTTCTCACCATAGCTCTCAACCTGTTAGCACAAAAAACCTGGACAAAGCCAATAATGTGGAAATACAGCACCCAAAATAGGGACACATTTCAAATATTGATCTTATAAACAAAAACGTGCTAGAATAAACGGTTTTGTGTTACCATGTACTTTCTGAAGAATATGACGTCTGAAATTCAAATGCTTGTTATTATTTAGTGAATGGAAAATCCAGAAAACCACAGATTGTATGAGTAGCAGAACAAAAATATGAGGCAAAAATTTCACAAGTGGTGGTGGGTATGGCGTTCTAGCTCTTGCTACCTACTCCCAAGGTATAGGATTTGAGTCTAGCCACCACCAGGTATATTTCCTGATTTTGTTCTAGGTACTTGGAAACATACACACACACACACACACACACACACACACACACACACACACACACACACACACACACAGCAGAGAACTGAGAAATTTGAAGCTCACTACTGTTTATCATTTTTGACATGATGCAGTACATATTAGTCTTTGCCATAAAGATAAACGTACACAATTACAGTATATTACAACATCTTACTCTGCTGCAAACTTGTTGCTGTAAAAGGTATTAAATGTCTGATAAAACCACATCACTCTCTGAAGAAACTCTGTGATAAACTTAACTTTGGCTTTGATGCAAAATAATTTACGTGAAAGGGAATAAGTAGGGCATATGTTAACCCAGTATTTCATTCCAAATATATAGTGATCTATGACTGGACCCCTGCATAGGACATGGGGTGAATAGATTTACTGCTGGATACAGATAAGGTGTGAAATCTGTCTCGCCATAGTTAAATGGCTTGACTTTGCACTTTATCTGTTCAAGTCTTGTTAAATTAGAACATGTGCCATCCTATAGTGTGCTATTTCTGAAGGAAAATACATCACTCTTTCTTAAATAGGCTTCACGCTCACACACACACACACACACACACACACACACACACACACACACACACACACACACACACACACACACACACACACATATCAAAGCAGCATAAAGGTAACTGAACCTCAAGATTTCATGACTTATTATGGTGTATTATAACAGAAGTTGCTTTCATTATACTTCCACAGGATCTTATACATGACACGTCTATAATAATTTATGCAAACTGCTTCATACTGCCGTGAGACATGCTACTGTTTATTTTACAGAAACTTTCAGAAGCCAGCCAGTGGTAAAAACAGCTTAGTAAATGTAGGAGCATGAAGTCTCATACAAATAAATGATGAAGTCATAAACACATCTGATCTTAGAATCAAGATTCGATAAATATTAAACATGGCCCTTTTACGCGTAAGGATCATAGGTTCATACTAGGCTATCTGCCCTAGGGCATTTATAAGTCTAGCCAGAGTGTGTTTGGCTTTCGCCACCCATTTAAAATAAATTTTGCTATGCCCTTTTTTGAGGTTAGTATACTGTGCCTCTGTCTAACAGTGACACAGAAGTGATACCCAGGGTAAACCTACGATCTCCCATCCACTCATCAAGATTCCTCTTGAAGAGAGTCAGTGAGGGACTCTGCCTAACCTGGACTGGGATTTTATTCCAGAGTGAAGAGAGCCTCTGGGTTATGAATCTGTCCCTCCAGCATGTCCTATTTATTTCAGTGCTGAGGTTCAAGTCTCTCGAGCGCGTAGCTCGATGGGATTTAGATTTTCTGAGGTGCAGCATGTCCATTAATTCCGGGTTGGACATGGCTTTATACATTAGGCACAAATCGCCTCTGAGCAGGCGGTATGCCACTGAGTAGAGCTGGAGTTTCTTTAACTGGGCAGCATATGGCATCTGTTTGAGGCCTTTGATCCTCTTGGTGAGGTACTTTTGGGGTCTTTCCAGTTGCTGCAGGTGTCTGGTAAGGTACATCCCAAAAGGGGCATTGTACTCAATTATGGGCCTGATGAGGGATGAGTAAAGAGGCACGATGACCTCCCCTGATCTAGATGTGAATCCCTTCATGATTAGGTGGGCTATATAAAATGTTTTTCCTAACCACTTTGGCCACGTGGTTGTCAAATGAGAGATTGCTATCAACTTGGGTCCCCAGGTCCCTAATTACTTCTTCTGTACTTAATGGATTACCACCTATGTGGTAATTTGTGGGCACTTTGTTTTTGCCAAAGGGGATGACTATACACTTTTTGGCATTTAGCTTGAGGCCATGGCTCTGGCACCAGTTGTCTGTTTCTATGAGGCCCTTTTGGAGGATGCTTGTGTCGGCTGGAGAGTCGATTATGGTGCCAGTTTGCAGTCATCTGCGAACTTGGTCAGCCACAGTCCTTCTGTATTGGCCTGTACCTCCGAGAAATATATACCGAACAAGAGAGGTCCCAGGACTCCAGCAATTCTAACCATGTAGGTTCTGTCCTTGAGCCAGTTTGCAACCCATCTAGTGACATAGGGGTTTATATTTAAGCTGGTGAGCTTATCTATAATGCCCAAGTCGGGTATTGTATCGAAGGCTTTTGTGAGGTCCAGGTAGGCTTTGTGGACCACCTTCCCCTCGTCAATGGCCTTGGTGACTGTTTCAAAGAAATCAACCAGGTTTAAGAGGCAGGATCTGCCCTTAACAAAGCTGAACTGGGTAGGATCCAGTGTCTGTAGGTCCCCAATATCTTTATTTATGAGGTCCATGATGATCCTTTCCATAGCTTTGCAGACCAAGCTAGTCAGGCTTATAGGGCGATAGTTTCCAGGATCCGTTGAGGCACCACCTTTGTGGAGAGGGACCACTGTTGCTGTACACCACTCTTTGGGTACATATCCTGTAGTAAGGCTGAGATTGAACAGTAGTTTTATGTTTGGGTTTAGCTCATCTTGGAGTTCATGTAGGACGCAGCCCTGGACACCATCTGGTCCCATTAATGCTGTGTTTTTTGCTTTGGAGAGGGCAGCTCTTACCTGAGCATCTGAGATGTCAGGCTGGGATAGATATTTGCCCTTTTGGTGGGGAGGGAGGGGGAGAAGTTTGCGCTGAACCTGTCAGCTAGGATGTTGGCAATGTCTGTGGGTTTGGTGTATTTTTTGTCATTTTGGACTAATTCTGAGCATATCTGGGAATTCCCACCCAGGTTCCTAACATAACTAAAGAAAGCCTTGTGATTATCCTTAGTGTCCTGTGCAATTTTTCTCTCGAAGCTGGCCTTTGACGATTTTATGAGTGCCCTTAGTTTTTTGCTAATACTGATCAGAGATGCCTTCCCTTTTTGGGATTTTGCTCTATCATGTAATAGCTTCCTCCTTCTATTGCATAGTTTGTTTATGGCTGGGGTCCACCAGACAGGACGTCTGCCTTTGAAGGATTGGGTCTTGGTTTTATTTGGGATTGCATGATCCATGCATTCCTGAAGGTGTTCATAAAATGTGTTTATAAAGGATTCTGTGGTCTGGGCCGTATTTTCCACAGGCCCGGGGGCTTTGAAGGATTCCACCTCGGTTTTGAGGAGTGTGAAATTTGCTTTAGAGAAGTTTTCACTGTGGTTTTCAGGGCAGGGGGTAGAGTCGGGATGTGAATAACCAGTGAGATTAGTTTATGGTCTGATCTTACCAATGAGGGATACACTTCTGGTCTGGAGCATAGAGTCCCCATGTTGGTGATGATCAGGTCCAGTATGTTTTCCCCTCTTGTGGGAGTGGTAACAAGTTGTTCCATAGCATTTGAGTTTATAAATTCTAGGAACCTTTGGGCTAGGGTGTTGGAGCTAGAGTAATGCTCCCCGTCTATGTTTGGTGCGTCCAAACTCTAAAATAAGAAAATTACCAGAGAAAATTATCTCAGTATTTTTTCTAACTATAAACGTTGATTATGTTTCAATTTTCATTCAAGAGCCTGGCTGTTCCTTTTTCGTTCAAATGACATCTCACAAATTCGTGGTAGGAAAAAAAGGAGACTCGCTATTTGAAATAAAGGTGCCCTGAAGCTGCACAATTTATGTAATATGTGGCTGGGAAATGAATTGTGTAATTTATTGGAAAACAGAAAGTCATGAAGATTGGATCAGCATAGCCTATCCAGGAGCCACCTATCCATCAAGATCCAATTAACAACCTAACCACAGAGCTTTAATGGGTTTCCAATCTCTAGTGGCCTGATAGACTCATCAATTCTTCTGGGAGAAATTAAGAAAATCAACCGCCCATTGGCATTGCAGGGTCATTCCTCTCTCCAACTATATGTCACATTAAAAACACAATTAAAATTTAAACTGGTTCAGTCAGAAGGTGCCCTGTAATCTATGTTTCACTTAATAGAACTTTGAGGAAAATCTGATGGTTGCACTCCATCATGAAAGTGAATGGAATTTAAAGAACAGAGAGACATTTCTTTAAAATATTACTGCAAAAGGTTCCAACTTAAAGAAAGATATTGGTTCAGAAAAGGGGAAGACTGTCAGAATATATGAAGGTGCACTATGCAAGAGGTTTGCACAAGCAGTTGCATGTCTATGTTAATTTTGTTGTGAAGGTTAATAAACATTCAATTAAAAAAAATAAAAGATCCAGGGAATAATGGCCATCACCCAGTTAGTACAAGGAGGCTGTTTTTTTTTTTTATTTTATTTTCTGAATGTTCTTAACACACTTTTCTTACACATTGGCTGAAAAACATGGTGCCATGTGACTACATTGTGCCAGTGTGGGTGTATGCTACCAAATACCCATATTTCCCCTTATGGTGTGTTCATGATCCTTGAGTCTCTAGTGCAGGAAGTGTACTTTCAGGCCTTTCCTGTGTTGATGTTCCTTTAGCAGGACACTACCAACTACACATATATCCAGTATAATAGCTCAATTTTCTTAGACCACAGCAGTCCCACTGGCACTTTCTCCTTTGTGCTCCCTTTATTGTTTTTTAGCAGTCCACTGTCTCCCCTCCTTAGATTTATTTCTCTTCTTATGTAACTTTTAGTTCTCAGCCAGTATTTTTCCAGAGCTGCACTCCAGAATTCTAATTGTTTTGCTTATGTTTTTTTTGGGGGGGATAGGTTAATTACACAGAGCCCATTGCTTGTTTGTTAGGTAATTTATGAGTATCTTCTTTCTACTGCTCCACCCACTGTTGTGCTTTATATATCACTCAATCCAAACTGTCTCATCATTCCTTCCATCCATCTTTTTCTCTCTCTCTTTCTAGCAGGATGCAAGGCAGTTACAAAGTAAGTGATAAAAGACAATCGAATGTTTGAAGTTTATGTTATACTTACTTTACCAATTGATTGTGTTTATCTAACTGGTGCTTTGCAGGCATTGTTGCTGAACCTAATTTACAGGCCACCAAAGAGGTTGGAATAATGGTTAAGGTGTTTACCTTACAGACACAAGTGCAGGTTTAGATGCTTACATGGGGTAATTGGCTAGGCTTAAAATGGCTCACAAGAGCAGTTAGCCTAGTACAAACCTATAAACTTGAACCTAATTTCTGCCTGTAAATGTATCTTCTACTAAGTATGACTTGGAACCATTGTTTGTACTTTAGTTGATTGGGTGTTAGCAATTTTTGTAATGGTGCCCAATATTTGTCATCATAATTCCATTATGTTTCATAAGGACTAAATGCTTGTTTTAGTAGCATAATTCTTTACAACTGGTATTAAATAAGATAGAAAGGTTACCTAAACTGTAGAGATCTCATAGCACTACCAATTCCCTTCATTGCCAAAATATTTTGTTTGACTATAAGTTATAGTAATGCTTGTTAAAACTTCTGTTCAATTTAAAGTGCTTGTGAAATTTGAAGCTATTTTTTGCAATTTTTTCCGGCCTTATCCTTAATTTTTCAATGTATCTTTCTTGCTTCTGGTGCTAAAAGGCTGCTCTTTGAAAGGTTAATGTGCTTCATTTGTAAGGGTGTTAACAAAATAGTACTGTTTGTTTCCTTCTGAGGATGTGTTGTTTAAGGTGGTAAGCCAAGTGGCCCCATCACAGCAACTGTATTACAGAAATCAGTTTCTACATTTATTAAGAAACGACTTACAATTTCATTCATTTACAGGTGGCAGTGTTCTGTTGCATATAGTTCAACTCACAGTAATTTAAATGGATTTCTACTGAATGTTGAATACATATTTTTTTTCTCTTTTCTCAACAGGTTCATTGGAGGCATCCCTAAAGCATCCACACAGCAGGCTCATCCAATAGGCAGTCTGGGTCCACTCAATCCACCCACCATTTATTTAGAACAAATTGTGCACTACCTCAGCCCTTGTGCTTTAAGTAAGTGTTAGGGGCATCCAATATTCATGTATTTTAGCCTGTAGAGTGACTTGTCTGAAGACAAGTGCTTCAGTGTCCTAGTTTGTAAGCAATAGCCGTCCTCCACTGACATCCACTGGTCAGCTTTTATTCACTACTTCCTAACAGACAGACATTTACTTATACTGCTGTTACTCAAACTATTTCTTTCTCTTATATTTTCTTCACTTCTTCTAGACTTGGTATTCCAATTACTTGTATCCTCCTGTCTTTCTTTAGTGGATCTGCATACCTTCAAAGAAGTCAACCTTGATCAACCCCCTTCCTTTCTTATTTCTCCATGCCTGAGACAGTTATTAATCCACTTTCATCTCTGAACCTTTATTTGTGCACAGTCAACATTGATTCAGTGTACTCAACTGTCTCTTTGGTGTGTTTTTATTTTTGATATAAAAGTGTCCTTGCAAGTGCAAGCAAATAGATATGTATGTAATAGCGAAGTCTGCAGTTTGAACACCAGTCTATGGGCTATAGTTTTATATAAATTATAAATATTATGGCAACCTAAAACAAAGAACTTTGTCCACTATAATAACTCCATTTTCTTAGACCACAGAAGTCCCATTGGTACTTTCTCCTTTTACTGTACTCCCTTTATTGTTTTTAGAAGTTCACTGTCTCCCTTCTTTAAGTTTATTTCTCTTCTTGTGTATCTTTCAGTTCTAAGACAGTGTTTTTCCAAAGCTGCAATCCTGCATTCTTGCTTACTTTTTCTCATTGTTTTGTTGATCAGTGGGGGTTGGGGTAGCCTTTGGACTTTGCACTTCAATGTCCATAGAAACCTCCTTACATTACATATTTGTTCAACCAGTCAAGGGCAATTTTTTTACTGTTATCACCATTAGTTGGTCAAGGTGATATAGAACTAACTCTCCTACTAAAACTGTGTCCTAGAGCAAAAAGATCAAGAGTTTCATCTACTAGCACATAGGCCTTTTAAACTGCATTGTTCCTTTTACTTATCTCTCTCTCTCTCAGCAGATTTGTGGCTGTTTAAGTTCAGTCCCTAATTGTTTTTTTTTCTCTGTGTCTTTGCCAAGTTTTCTACCCGCTTTGTTCCCCCTTGCTAAAGCTTGGGCTCACTCCACTCCCCTACCCTACCTCCAATTCCCACTCACTCCCTCCTACTCTACATTTATACTTCCATGTCACCACCCATATATTCTTCAAACCAATGGCATCAGTTCCCTACAAATGAAAAACAATCGATAAAATTACTCCAAATAGTAACACTCATTTTAGTTTACCACCCAAGACTTTCTCTCAAACTGTCCTAATCCTTGCCCCCTTTAACTATCAAATTACATCTCTACAACAAACCCAGTACCCTCATAACATTTTCTAATCCTAATTTACAACAAAGATAAACTCAAGTTAAATAAGATGCCCTAACTCAGATTATTTTATTATTCCTCCTCACTCTACTAGCCTTCATCACCAATTATCAAATCTACCTCCTTCAAATACTTAGGACTTCAACCAATCCTCACAAAGAATATTGCCATCTATCTAGCCTGTCTTTCTCCATAACACCCTAGCTCTACAAACAAGCCATATTTGATGTATTTAACTATAAATATCTCAAAACTAAGTATCCAAATGTACGATCAAATAGCAAACTAAGACCAAAATATAACTGGCTACACTCTTCCCTCTATAAAATATCAATTCAAAAAATTAGTGGAGATATTCATTCCAACCCAGGTCCCACTGTACATAAAACCATCACTTTCATCTCCAAAATAAACCACTAACCTAATACAGCTCAACAAAAAGCAGAACCCAAACTTCTTCTTCTTCTTTCGGCTGTTCCCATTAGGGGGTGCCACAGCAGATCATCTGTTTCCATTACTTCCTGTCCTCTGCATCTTGCTCTGTCACACCAACCGCCTGCATGTCCTCTCTCACCACATCCATAAACCTTATCTTAGGCCTTCCTCTTTTCCTCTTAACTGGCAGCTTCATCCTTAGCATCCTTTTCCCAATATACCCAGCATCCCTCCTCAGCACATGTCCAAACCAGCTCAATCTTGCCTCTCTCACTTTACTAAATATGAACCTAAGAAGTATGTGCAATAAAATCCATGACATACATGCCTACCTTGCCACATACACTCCTGATGTAGTCATAGCTACTGAAACCTGGTTAAAAAAGAAATAAAGGATAATGAGATCACCCCCCCCCCCGGGGCACAATATACTCTGGCATGACAGACAAAACAAGTGTGCAGTAGTGTAGCAATAATCTACAAAAATTCCCTAACCATCACCTTACTTCCACAGGAAATATCCAAATTTAACAGTGTTGAACTTCTAATAATTCTCCTAAAAATGAACAACAGGAAAACTATATGTTTAACAGCAATTTATATACCACTATGTAATAACACGGATACTGCTGAAAGCATACTGTATTAGCTATCCCAACAAATTAACATTGAAAATATAACACTTGGAAACTTAAATATAGACTAGCAGCTCATAAATTCCACTACCCCCATTGAATCCATAAACCTGTACAACTTCAGACAATTAATAACCATACCTACTAAAATCAATAAAACTTCAGGGAGACAATCAAGATTAGACTAGATTCTTACAAACAAACCAGACAAACTGATAAAAGTAGGCTGCTGCTCAGATAGCATAAATGACCACATACTAACATATGCCATTAGAACTCACCATAACCTAGATAAAAATATTATATATAATCAAATATGAAATACAACCAATTTTAGCAAAGATATTTTCAATGAAACACTAAAACAATGTAATTGGAATCTACTTAGATCAATGCCACTAGATACCACTGTCAAACACTTTAATAACGCATTCTTACAGACTTTAAATAATCCAGCACCAATACATAATAAAAGAGTAAAGTCTAGCTCCACACCATGACTGACGAAAGAAAGAAAATCATGATAAAAAGGGATAGAATCTGGAAAAACTGGTATATAAATAGAACTCAAAATGCCTTCATGCAATTTAGACATCTTAGAAACCTTGCAAAACTCCATGTCAAACAGGATAAACAAACACACTATACCAACCTACAAAACAAACATAAAACAACCCAAAACGTTTTTGGACATCACTAAATAAACTACTCCACCCTGGCAAGATTACCACTCCCAACAGACTCTATCCCCACCCTGTTTCATTCCTGCTTTATACAATCAATGTTATCTCTCTTAGACACTAATACATCTGCCCCCCTCTCTCTATCCCCATCCAATCAAATCCACAGCTCTTCAATTTTAGTGCAGTACCTACCTCACTCATAATGAAGTTGATCTATAAATAAAAACTTCTGTAGCTGTAGACCAACTACCATCAGACTACCAAAAATGGCTGCAGAAGTCATAGCCTTCCCTGTTCCCATACTAATTAGTGTCCATAGCTGAAAGATACATCCCATCACTGTGAAAAAAAATCCTATATCATACCACTGCATAAAGGCGGCTCATCTACAGAGTTTAATAACTACAGACCAATAGTGATTCTCTCTCCCTCTCCAAAATATTAGAAAAATGTATCCATATGCAGCGGATGCAATACCTAACTTCAAATAACCTGCTGTCAGAAACACAATATGGCTTTATGCCTCAGCACAGCACCACTACTGCACTATTACAGTTTTCCAATATAATAAGCCAACATCGAAACAATGGTCTGCTTGTGTCCACCATGATCTTAGACTTGTCAAAGGCATTTGATAGTGTCTCGCACCAGCAACTGCTCATTTGATACTTCTCAATAGGACTTTCACAGTACTCCTTATTGTAGTTTCTTAGTTACCTGTCTGGAAAGCAACAAGCAGTTAAATGGCAACAAACCTACTCATCTTTTCAACCAGTTACTACAGGTGTCCCTCAGGGCTCTACCCTGGGTCTTCTCCTATTTAATATATTTATTAATGAACTCCACACCTGCACTCACAATGCTAGTTTAATTCAGTATGCAGGTGATTCAACATTAATATGTGCAGCCTCTACAATAAATAAGCTTCAAGACATTATCCAAAAATATTTATCCTCTGTAGAGACCTGGTTCAAAGAATAAAACCTCCTACTTAACCCCAAGAAAATAAGTTAATGCTTTTTTACCTCAAAAGTTGCCAAAATCAAAATCACTGTTTACCATAATGTCAGCAAATAATACACTGCACACCATTAAATCTACTCACCAGAAACTAGGCTCCCTTTATAGGATCAATGGATTCCTTTCAGGACTTCCAAGATGGCTGCACATTGCGTAACAACGTAATTCTAGCTCTCCCCTTGTGAAAACAGAAATTTAGCAGAGAAAGCCAATGGACCTATACTTCGTGATAAACTTCAGTAACTGGCTATTAAGAACACTGACTGGATTCCAGGAAAAAAGAAACACAAAGGACCTAAAGAAAAATCAGCTACAAGAGCTAAGGGAAAAACACTGACTAGGAAAAGTACTGCAGTTGTTCATCAAAAAGCAGTGCAAGCTTCAGACATGACTTCTAGTAACCTAGAGGAAAGTATAAGACTACTGCACACAGACCTGATTAAAATAAACAAAACACTGATGGAGTATATCAACTCAAACAACAAAAGGCTGGAAAAAATGGAAGAAGCTTTAAACAGATATTCAGATGAGGTGATAAAACTGCAAAACTCAGAGATCGAAATCAATAAAAAGCTGGCTGAATATGAGACTACCAAGAAGAGATGTTTCAAAAAATAACAGAATTAGAGGGCAGAATACATAGGGACACAAATAAGCAGCTGGACTGGTATTCCACAGCAGGACTTGTTAATTGAAAGGGCACGCTGTGTGTATGCTCCAAACCTGCAACCTAAACCTTTAATAGTAAAGATGCAATCTCGCCAGCAGAAGGAGTTGCTTCTGACAAAACTGTGACAGAAGGATGAAGTACTAAAAGTGGGAGACAGAGTGTTTGTGAAGAATGACTACTCATTGTACACCAGGCAGAAAATGAGTAAATATATTCCATTATTTAGGGAATGTTGAGAAGCAGGCATGAGATTCAAACTGCTGTACCCAGCTATTTTCAAAATATTTTTCCCTGGAGGGACAAAATACATTTTTGATGAAGTAGATGGTAAGGAGGAAATACAAAAGTTTGTGAAACAGAAGGAGATTCTGTTTCTTGTTCTTCTGGCAATAAAGAACACAGAGAGACTTTGCCAGTGAAAGCTTTTCCAAAACAAAACAAAAAAAAATGGCACTGCAACCATAAACCAAAAAAAAAACACTCAGGAACAGAGAGTCAAATTAAATGTTTAGTGCTTTCATCTCATTTATTACAAGACTTCCTCAGAACACTCACATTAACAACATCACTTCCCTTTATACACAATTTTTCATGACATCACATTTACATCACCATTTAAAAATTCATTATTAAAAGACATTTCAATCATCATTTTACATTTAAACTGCATGTCTAATATTTCCAGTGTTCAACAGAAAATGCTTGAGTGAAGGAAAGAAACCACAATAGTCAATTAGAAGAATCAAGAGTACATTGGAAATTAAGCAGAGACAGGATATGGGAGATGGAGATGAACAGGAATTAAACCAGTAACTTAGAAACTGACAAATGCGTGATTACAAAGCAATAATTATATTTGTACAACATGACAGAACAATAAAGTCTGGAAATATTGGGCTTTTTTGGACTTTGTTAAACTTGTAGGGACTCTAAAGCATATGCCCTACTTCATGTCATTAATGTTAGGAAAAACACTTAGGAGAGGGGAAGATGAGTGAGAAAGCTGACTATAAATAAAACAAAATTTGATCTTAATGGTGCTATTTTAATAGTGCATGATTTTCTTTGCATACTATAAATTAAAGATGTCTCAGTTATTTTTAAGTGTAATGGGAATAATAATGTAAATAGGTTCTCTTGTGTTTTTACTTTCTCCCTTCTTCTCTTTCTCCTTTTTGAGTTTTAAGACATGTAGGTACTGCAGTGTAACAAGAAGAAGAAAAATTTGGTTAAACAACATGACAAAATAAAAATTAGCGTGAAGAAAAAAATATAGTTAAAACAACATGACAAAAAATTAGTGTGCTTTTTCTCATTATTGCATAGGAAAATAGCTGGATTAAGGCCCTTAGCTTGCCCTAGTAACACAGTTTAAGAGAAAGCAATAAATGAAAAAGAATATTGATTATTATAATGCCTTTTTCTAGTAAATACATGTGTGCTTAGCAATTTTGTATTATGGTTCCCATGTTCCTTGCAGACAATCTGATAAAGAGAAATGTCTAGGAAATATTGTTTTCTGGAAGCACTCAAGTATTTTCCCAGTTGAGAGAACTATAAAGATAAGAGAAAATCAGACACCACTTAGTGGAAGCACGGGCTGCACTATGCTTCTTAGCGTAGATAACCTTTCTTTTAAGTTAACTCAAGTTTGTGGGTGTGGCTGTCAGTTTGGAACATTTGTTCCATTTATGAGAGTAAAAGTTCAATATTTGAAGATGTACATAGTTTTGTGTGTTATTTTTAAGTCAGTAGATTTTAGGGGTATTGTGGGTGTGTTTGTTTTTATGGTTGAGGGCTTTCAACAACAAAAAGGTTTAAAAGATGTGACATAGGCTCAAGTGGATAGGACAAGAAACAACCACATAAAATATCAACTTGCCAAACAGTGTATGCATGTAAAACAAAAAGATGGAACAAGATATTCAACAAAAAAGCTGTTATACATAAAAGGTGGGAATAATAACTTTTTTCTATTTAACTATTTTTCTTCAGATTATTTGCTAAGTTATTCTGCATAGCCACCTACTCTGAGCATTTTCTGGCTTGTTGAACTTGATTTCTGCATTAGTAACTGTATTTAAAGCACAACCTAGAGCTGTTTACTGAATTTCCTGTTTGCACTTATTTTTAAAATAGTTTTTTTTCTCAAAACTTGCATTTTATCTGTCTCTGGCCTAGCACTCAAGTGTGGGGTCATTTACTGCACTGTTATAACTTGTTGATACTTGTGAACCTCTGCTATCTCTGAAAAAAACAAAAAAATCCTGCTTTTTTCCCACTTTTCTGAGATTTAAAAAAGTTCAGTTACAGGCTTGCTGTTCTGAACTGTTTGTAAGTTTCTTGGAGGCCATTTTTTGCTTTGGCTAAAGGGAAGTCTCTCTGTTCATCAGTGGCAGTGATAAACATTGAGCAGACTGCCTGCCACTGTGGGAGTGGTTACTGACTTGAAACTGTAGTTTTATTGGCCATTTTGGGTCAATTCCTAACTCCTTGATCTTCCTCTCTTAAATCCCTCTTTTGCGCAGTTTTGCGCATTTTGTGCATAGCGCAACAACGGGCAGCACCGCCTAATTGGGTTTAAACTATTCCTGACTCCACAAAGTCTGCTCTTCACTTTTTCCCCTTAGAACTGCACTATCTCTCAATTTAAACACCATATTCTCATTCTAAGGCCCTTCACTGGTCCAAATAAGTAATCTTACATGTTAGCACTTTTAAACCATAAGCACTACTTACTCTTATACTCTCTATGATTACCTTGTCCCCTATTGGTCCATCTTAATTCAGTTTCCCTATATTACGCTAGCATGTCCAAAGGTCAGTCAATGGTTTCCTCTCCAGTCCAGCTGATGAATCTGGGAATTTTGAGGCAATGTTACAACTGTCTCATGTACACAGACAACCCTCTCCTCCTCCAAACAGGTTCAAATATATGTGAGAGATGCAACCATATAGCCAAACTGGAGGCTGAGCTCTCTCATCTCAAAACTGGTGAAACCAGTCAGGAGGAGAAGGTAACCTCACACAACACAATTCCAGTATCACATAGTCCCACCACATCAGCGAACCAAACACATAAATACACAAAAACATATTCAGATGCTCTAAATAAAAATCTACCTAAGCAACAGAGACCTCCAAAGCAGACATCCAAGCAAACGCTACCCCAAAACAAAACACGCACAACACATAGCCCACAAAGTCAGTGTGCCAAGCAGCCACAGCCCTTAAGGCTGAATAACACACCTGATACTCTTGTAATAGGTGACTCTATTGTCAGACACACTGACGTCCCGCTCACCAGGCTGAATAAAGAGAAGGTCACAGTGAGCTGCCTGTCAGGTGCTAGGATCCGCTACATAACGCAAGCACTCATGTCACTCCAAAGCAAATACAAATATGACTCAGTCATTGTACATGCTGGTGTGAATGACCTGAGACTACCTCCCTGGACTACATAAAAAGAGGCATAGAGGAGCTCTCTGGTCATGTAGCTCAGGCCGGTATGACCCTGACCTTGAGCAGCATCTTACCTTCACCTAGAATGATGCCACAGTACAAAGACAAAATGATCGATTTTAACAATTGGCTAAAATTGTGGTGTCATTCTAAGGGGATCCAGTGTCTGTCAGCCTGGGATGACATGCTCGACAAGCCACGTTGCTTCGCTAGGGATGGCTTGCACCTGTCACCACTGGGCTTTTGGATATTGGCAAAGGCTCTTGCCACCCCCATAGTGCCTTTTTTAGGCAAGGCTCAAAAGTCAAACCCACCTCCATAGACAGCACAAGAAACAAGAAACTAAGGGTAATGCTGCTAAATGCCAGAAGTCTTAACCTCAAGATGCACGCACTCGAAGCTCTCCTCAGTATGGAGAACATCGATATCTGTGCAGTGACAAAAACCTGGTTCAAGGCTCCAGAGAGCACCCCAGCACTACCAGGTTATACCTCATATCATGCTTTTCGGCCCCAAAACCTGGACCGAACCACAAAAGGAGGGGGAGTGTCCATATTTATCAAGGATATCCACACCTCCAAGTTAGTGGCATTGCATGAAGTATCGGAGACCATCCATGTGCAACTAACAGTGGGCAAGACTGCTTTTCAGTTTATAGCATCCTACAGACCACCCTCTCAAAGTCAGGAATCCCACTCAGCTTTCCTGAAAACATTGGAGAACATGAAGATCTCTCCGAACACCATTATATTGGGCAACTTCAACTACCCAAACATAGACTGGGAGCACTACTCAAGCCCCAGCACCTTAGCCCAAAGGTTCCTGGAAATTATAAACTCAAATGCTATGGAACAACTAGCCACCACTCCCACAAGAGGGGATAACATACTAGACCTGATCATTACCAACATGGGGACTCTATAATCCACACCTGAAGTATATCCCTCATTGGTAAGATCAGACCATAAATTAATTTCTCTGGATGTCCACATCCCGACCCCACCCTCAGCCCAGAAAACCACAGTGAAAAACTTCTCAAAAGTGAACTTCTCACTTCTCAAAACCAAAGTGGAATCCTTTAAGGCCCCAGGGCCAGTGAAAACTATGGACCAAACTGCAGAATCCTATATAAACGCATTCTACGGACATCTCCAGGAATGCATGGATCATGTTATCCCAAACAAAAACAAAACCCAAACATCCAAAGGCAGGCGTCCAGTCTGGTGGACCCCAGCCATAAATAAACTATACAACAGAAGGAGGAAGATACTACATGATAGAGCAAAATCCCTAATAGGGAAGGCATCCCTGATCAGTACTAGCAAAAAATTACGATCCCTCATAAAATCCTCCAAGGCCAGACAATCATAAGGCTTTTTTCAGTTATGTTAGGAACCTGGGATGCAACTCCCAGACTTGTTCTGAGTTGATTCTAAACGACAAAAAATACACTGAACCCACAGACATCGCCAATATCCTGGCAGACAGGTTCAGCACAAACTTCTCCACCCCCCCCCCAAAAAAAGAGCAAGTATCTATCTCGGCAGAGGGCTGCCTCCCAAACATCTCTGATGCTCAGGTGAAGGCTGCCCTCTCCAAAGCAAAAGACACTGCTTCCATGGGACCAGATGGCGTCCCGGGTTGCGTCCTACATGAACTCTAAGAAGAACTAATCCCTCAAATAAAACAGCTGTACAATCTCAGCCTCACTACAGGATATGTACCCACAGAATGGCATACAGCAACAGTGGTCCCACTCCACAAAGGTGGAACCTCCACGGACCCTGGAAACTATTGCCCCATAAGCTTGACTAGCTTAGTCTGCAAGGCTATGGAGAGGATCATCATGGACCTCATAAACAAAGACATTGGGGACCTACAGACACTAGAACCTACCCAGTTCAGCTTCGTCAAGGGCAGATCCTGCCTTTTGAACCTGGTTGACTTCTTCGAAACAGTCACCACAGCCATAGATGAAGGGAAGGTAGTCCATACAGCCTATCTGGACCTAGCAAAGGCATTTGACACAATACCCCACTCGGGCATCATAGATAAGCTATCCAGCTTAAATATAAACCCCTATGTCACAAGATGGGTCACAAACTGGCTCAAAGACAGAACCCACAGAGTGAGAGTTGCTGGAGCCATGTCAGACTCAAAACCAGTCACAAGTGGCATCCCACAAGGTTCTGTCCTGGGACCGCTCTTGTTCAGTATATACTTTTCCGAGGTACAGGCCAACGTGGGAGGACTATGGCTCACCAAGTTCGCAGACGACTGCAAACCAGGCGCCATAATCAACTCTCCAGCTGACACAAACATCCTTCAAAAAGGTCTCACAGAGACGGATAACTGGTGCCAGAGCCATGGTCTAAAGCTAAATGCCAAAAAGTGTATAGTCATACCCTTTGGCAAAAACAATGTGCCCACAAATTACCACATAGGCGGTAACCCATTAAGTACAGAGAAAGTAATTAGGGATCTGGGGACCCAAGTTGATAGCAATCTCTCCTTTGACAACCACATTGCCAAAGTGGTTAGAAAGACCTTTTACATAGCCCACCTCATCATAAAAGGATTCACATCTAGATCAAGAGAGGTAATCGTTCCCCTTTATTCATCCCTCATCAGGCCTATCATAGAATACAATGCCCCTTTTGGGATGTACCTTACCCGACACCTGCAGCAATTAGAAAGACCCCAAAAGTACCTCACCAACAGGATCAAGGGACTCAAACAGATGCCATATGCTGCACGGTTAAAAAAACTCCAGCTCTACTCAGTTGCATACCGCCTACTTCGAGGTGATCTATGCCTGACATATAAAGCTATGTCCAATCCAGAATTAATGGACATGCTCCACCTCAGTAAATCTAAATCCCTTAGAGCCACATGCTCGAGGGACTTGAACCTCAGCACTGAAATAAATAGAACTTGCTGGAGGGACAGATTCATAACCCAGAGGCTCCCTTCACTCTGGAACAGAATTCCAATTCATGTTAGGCAGAGCACCTCACTGAATCTCTTCAAGAAGAATCTTGATGAGTGGATGGGGGATCGTAGGTTTGTCCCGGGGATTACTTCCGTGTCACTATTAGACAGAGGCACAGCAAACTAAACCTTAAAAAGGGCACAGTATACTCAAATCAAGGGGTGGCATAAGCCAAACAAAATAGGGCTAGGCTTATAATTGCTCCAGGGCAGATAGCCTAGTATGAACCTATGAACCTATGAACCTAAGACAATGATGCTTTCTGTAATGTCTTTAAATGTTAATGGTCTCACAGACAAATACAAAAAAGAAAGAGTAGTGAACTATATAAAAATGTAAAGTGCAAATAGCTATGCTATACGAGACACACTTTGAAAGAACTGAACATGTGAATTTGATAAAGAAAGGTTTTCAGGGTGGTCATTCAGATGAGCACCGGGGCAAAGGAAAAGAAGAGTACTTAAATTAATTGCAAGTGGAGCTCAAATAGTGATAGAAGAGGATAAAAAAGACATTAATAGTAGATTTGTAGTCCTAAGGGGCTACTGGCAAGGGAGGAGGATTACACTAGCATGTATTTATATGCCACCTAAAACTGCTATAATGGAACTTAAGAAAATTCTGGGAGAAATGACCAGCTTTCAGCAAGGAATATTACTTATAGGTGGGGACTGGAATTTGATTAGCAACAGTGAAGATGTGTCTAGGGGGTCCAGAAGGGAAAACATAGCAAAGGAGGGTAGATATTTGAAGAAATTTATGAAAATATTTGGCATGGAAGATGTGAATTCAGTACTACGAGTCTGGAGTGAATTTACATATTATTCCCCAAGATACAAAAACTAGGCTAGGCTAGATAGAATTTACATTTCACAGGAATATGTGCATGTAATTGAAGGTCTTGATACACACCCAATAACTATTTCAGATCGTATGTCAATAATAACTAAAATAAAAACATAGGGTAAGGAAATAAAAATGAGACACTGGTGTTTTCCATTGAAAAGAGAGGAATTTAAGGAATGGGTAGTGGAAATTATTCAGGAGCTATTAGAGAAGATAGAATTTTCTTCTGAAAATATAGCTATTGAGTGGGATAAAATTAAAGTGGAGTTTAAAAAGAGAGTGGAAATAAAAGAGAGAGACATGATTAAGAAGTAACAAGAATTATTTAGAGGGACTGACACGCTAAAGTATTTCAGACTAGGGGGAATCCCACAGACAGGAAGAGGAGCAACTGCAGAATGCTAAACAGAAAATAAGGGATTACCTCAATACTGTGCATGAGTTTAGAAAGATCACTGTTACTCAACTGTTTTTGATAAGAACTCTACAGCACAAAAGCATTTAGCACAATGACTCAGGCATCAGATAGTGGTAAGGGCTGTCACCAAACTTAAGGAGCCTATAACAAGGAAGATAACAAGAGATCCTGAAGATAGTATTACAAATATTTCAGAAATTTTATGAAAGTGTGTATAAAGCAGAGAAATATGGAACTCAGGAAACAGTACAAATGTAAATGATTATGGAAGAATTAAATATGCCAAGTTTAGAGGTAGATGAGGCTCAATTTTTAACAGTTAGGATAGAAGGAGATGAAATAAAACATGGTGATGTATAACCAATTTACAGGAAAGTCCCCAAGAATAAATGGAATCCCTGTGGACGTTTGGAAGCTAGGAGGGAAAAAAAACTTATAAAGACATGGAAGATTTTGTTTAACAGTATTTTAAGAGGAGGAGAAGTACCAAAATCCTGTAAGAAAGCAGTAGTGGCTGTAATACCTAAAGAGGGTAAAGATCCATCAGATCTAGCTTCATACAAGCCAATTTCAACACTAAACCATGATTATAAAGCATTTATGTTTATTATGGCTAAAAGAATGGCAAAAGTGATGCCAAAATTAATAGATATGGCTCAATGTGGTTTTGTGGAGGGGAGACTAACATCTGACAACATTAACAGAACACTGATGATCCAGAGGGAAGCAGAATGTAAGAGAGCACCACTGTTGTTGGTGGGTCTTGATGCAGAAAAAGCATTTGATAGAATAAGCTGGGACTTTATGTGCACAACAATGGAAGCATTTGCATTCCCTGATAAAATTATAAGTTTGATTAGGAGGATATATGAGGGATCGGAGGCAAAAATTAAAATGGGTGGGTTCCTCATTGATAATTTCTGATTGAGTAGAGGAACTAGGCAGGGGGGTGCCCTCTTTCACCTTTGTTATTTGCATTATATTTAGAACCATTGGCAAAAAAAATAAGGGACTCAGAAATTCAAGGATATAATTGGCATGGTAGTCAAGAAAAGCTGTCTGTATTTGCAGATGATATTATTTTATATCTGATAAAACCAGAAAAGGACAGTACAGTGTTGTGAACATTTCGTGTCAGTTTCATATCTTTTCAGGATACAAAATTCTTCCAAAAGAACAAGGTGGACTAAGACTGCCTGATTTTAAGGGGTATTTCAGAGTTACACAGTTAAGGCTCCTGTACACAGCACAATCATAAACCTATAATTCAAAGTGAGAAGGGATGATGATTAAACTGGGGGAAGCTCAAATGGGATTTTATATGCAGACCTTTAAGGAGAATATCATAATCATAAAGAATATTATATTCATAAAGTAGCAGAAAGTTTTCTGAGAAAAAAGTCAACACTAGAATGGAGAAGGGAGATTCTGCCGATAGAGATGACCACAACTAGGGACACATACAATAGGCAAGAGGTGGCTGAAATTTATTGGAGAAAACTGGCAAAAGAACAAAAGTATTGGGAGCAAATAACTAAAGAGAGAAAAATAATAGAATGGGAAGACACCAAGAATTTACTTGGACTGCAGGTTAAAGAGTGCCTTCCTTATCAAGGATTAATATCCCAGGAAGGCAAAGAGAAAGAAACTGGGGAGTGCTAAATGAATGACCAGTACTGACAGAGTTCTTAATAGAATCTAGAATAGAAGCTGTTGTTAAAAAAGGAATAATTAGGAGAACATAGAAAATATTGCATAATAACTATAAGAATCAGTCAGCGGAAGTTAGAAAGTATTGGGAAGAGAGACTGTATAAGCAATTCACAAAGAAACAATGGGGGATATATGTTTGTCTCCCAAATATGTAACAAAATCTAGAATATTTAGGATTTTTGCTTGTAAATGTTTACATGGATATTTTTATACCCCAAGTAGACTCCAGAAAAATTTTCCTCAGGTAAACAGCAAATATTGGAGGTGTGATGGGGAAGAAAGAAGTAATTGGGAACATATTTGCTGGCAGTGTAATGGGTTGGCAGACTTTAAACATTCCCTGTAGACTATTATGTTAGAGTTACTGGGCATGCACATTGGTGTAAATACTGAAATCATTTTACTGAGCTATGATATTGCCTAGAAACAGTAAGGCCTTGCTGAGTCTAATTATGGTGACTGCCAAAAAAGCATTTACTAAAAAATGAAAATCAAAGTTTAAACCAACTGCACTAGAAGTATTGAATATAGTTACAGAGACAAAATGACTGGAATTGGGATCTTTAGAAAAGGGTAGGAACAAATTACATAGGAAAAAATGGGGACTGTGGGAAGAGTATATACAGGGGAGGATTTGAATGAGCTATGTAATGCTTGACAATGTTCAGATAGATTATAAGTGATGTATAGTGTTTGCAACTAAAATTATTTCAATATGGTCTATGAGGTAAAATACTTGCAACTGGGACTAGGTCAGTAAGGTTTGTTTTCAGTTATATAAGTGTATGATTGCCTATGTAATAAGTGATAATTTAATAAAGATACTTCTTGTTAAAAAAATGGATTCCTTGCAGAAACTGCAAGAAAAACTATAGCTGCTACCTTCTTATTGCCAAATCTCTTACACACCACTCTTATCGTAACAACCTTAAGCAATACTCAAAGAAAGAAACTTGCCTCCTACTACAATAAAATAGCTAAATTTGCCACTGATCTCCCTCATATGACCCACCATTGTCATAGCTTAAAGCAATTAAACTGGCTTGAATTACACACCTACCTAACATATTTACAACTAACTACAGCACACAAACTCATTCAGCATCCAGAAATACGCCCTGCACTACAAAGTTTTTTACTGCCCTAATGTCCAGCAACAGACCTCCTCTCTATAAAAAAATTCTTATTACTTATGAAAAAGTTATATACTGTTGCAGGAGACTTGCTCTACTCCCATTATGCTGCTAAATTCTGGAATAGTATCCCCACACAAATAAAATTCTCCGAATAGCTCAATAGACTTAAACCACTGCTTAAGACAACATCTTAACCAGTCCTGGTACTACACATGCTCATCACAAAGTTAAGACTTCGTGTTCAGTATACAATACTCTTCAAATACTCTCCTTACCCAAAATACCTTCAGTCTCTCACTGAAATCACAAAACAATTTCTATACATAACTGCTGCCTGTACAGTCCACTAAGTTGCATGTAAAAATCTTGGAATGTATAAATGTAACTAATGTTTGTGTAGAAATGTAAATAGAAATGTAACTACTCTGCATTTAACTGTAACATGGTATAATGCAATGTAAGCAAATGGAGCTTTCTGTCTGGAATGCCACTGAAAAGCAGCTATTACCCAGTTGGATTTTCCTGGTAAACAAACACAAATATACATATATATATATATATATATATATATATATATATATATATATATATACATACATATACATATAAATACACGCACACACATATATGTATGTATGTGTATATATACATATATATATATATATATATATATATATATATATATATATATATATATATATATATATATATATATATAGTAAAAATATCAAGAAAAATCTAGAAGAGATAGGTGACTCCTTAAGGAGATCAAGTGTGTTTCAGCAATATGGCTTATAAATGTCCATGACTTTTAACTATATCTTTTTAAGTCTTTATTAATACATTTAGGCCAATAAATTCAAGGCCCAGTAACTCTGGACATGCATGTTTCAGCCTTCTTATGACATCATCAGCATAGCATAAGTGGAATATTTTGCTGTACTTTAGAAACACAGGCTCTATAACCCAGCTGATGTCCATAACCACTAAGATGTCTGCAGACTATCCCAACTAACATCCTAAACAAAAAATAAAAAGGTCACAAAGACAAAACAATTAGTAAAAACTACAAGGAAAAACCTAGCCAAGCTACAGTTTTCACTGTGTGATAACTTAAACATCCTGTAATAGAGCCCCATAGGTTATATGCAAATGACCCCTTACAGACATCAAGTGTTTTGGCAATATGGCTTATGAATGTCCATGACTTTTATCTTTTTCTTTTTAATTTTCTGTGGATACATTCAGGGCAATAAAGCCAAACACCACTAGTGATGGACATGCATGTTTCAACCTTCTTATGACCTCATCAACAGAGCATAAGTAGAATGTTTGTCTATACTTTAGAAACACAAGGTCTGGTTATGGACATCAGTTGGGTTATAGACCCTGTGTAAACACACACACACATTATATATATATATATATATATATATATATATATATATATATATATATATATATATATATATATTTTTGTATTTATATATCTATATATATTCACTTCATATGCTCGAAATCCTGAAATATCGAATTTCAGGATCTCGAGCCCATAAAGTGGAAAGGCTAAAACATTGAACATCCAGAACCATAAAATTCTAAATCTTGCATTTCGGAGATGTTGAATTAGCAGTTCTGGTGTTGAGCTGTGTTCATGAATTCAGGTAAGTGTTTATGTTTTTTAAGAGTTTTGGGTAGGGGCTGTAGCGTGTGTTAGTGCGTTTTGTTACTGTGGTGTTTGTGTGCGAGGGGGATGTAGCTTGTGTAGTGGTATTTCATGTGTTTTGTATGTAGTGCGACCTTGGAGTTAGCATATTTAAGTGAGGGGGGTGCAGGGGGGCTTGCCCCCTTTCTTGTACATAGGATTGGGTTATGTGTTTGTTTGTGGTGAGGAAGGTGTGTGTATGTGTATGGTGTGTGTGTAGTATAGAAATAGTGATTTTGAATTTCACATATATATATATATATACATACACAGATATATATATATATATATATATATAGACACACACACACACATATATATTTATATACTTAATTCTGTGTACTCATGTAAGTATTTATATTATTCTTACTTGTCCTTCTTTATAGACCCAAATGTGTGTAGCAACCCATATACTCAGTACACTTTTACAATTCCTTTATAGAATCAGGTTACATTCCAATGTACTATGAGGTCTCTGGTTCTGTAAGAATTGCTCCTCCCCTTAGCCTGAATTTATATACCACATAAATCCATATTCCTGTCCTGCTAGATGGCTTTCAGTGAATCACATTCCACAACACCATTTCATTTCCTCTTTCTCCATCCCATTTCTCATTGCCATATGTCATCACCTTCTACTTCTTTTCCCCTTCCATTCTGACCCATTTCACCACTATGCCACATCCTTTCCCCCAATCCAGCCTACCACCACTTTTACCTATGCAAGATTGGAAAAACTTCCTTTTTCCACCAAAATGTTCCTTAACTTTCCTCACTCCTTCTGCCAAACCATAGGGTTTGCTAGCCTGAAATCTATCATCTTTGCAAACGGCTTCCTCTTTCCTTCTAATACTCAGCCAAATACATTTGAACCTCCTCCAGAACCCCTTATCACCAATTCTTTTCATCTACTCTCATTTTTTGCTAAAATTCTTCCTTCCTAGAATTCATAAATCCATTGAAATCTTCTGTAATGTTACCCTGTCTACCCCTTCGTACCCTGTCTACCCCTTCGTCAGTCTAAACTTTGGCTTATCCTGGTTTTGGGTCCTTAAACTGAGCCTAGAATGATCCAATACCCACCCGATAATGCTTCAGCTAACATCCATATTACAAATGGGGATCTGTGGCTAACCATGTTTGGGATCCAAATTACAAATATAATCTCAGGCTAATGGAGTTTACAGATGACTGCAAACTTGTTGTCATCCACAAGTTTCACTCTGATATTCAGAAGCTCCAGCTGGCACTCTCACATGTCAAGAACTGATGTTTATAAAATGGGTTAAAACTAAATGCTAAAAAATGCAGTATCATTGCATTTGTTAAACCCTCTCTTTATCTGTCTTATAGTATAGACAACACCCTGTTTCAATGTGGTGAAACAACTTGGAACATGAGTAGATAATTCCCTTGCCTTTGACTGTCATGTTGCAACAATGGTCAGGAAATCCATTTATTCCTGTTTATTCCACGTTGATCATATCTATGATTGAAGACAGTGCTCCTTTTGGGGTACATGTTACTTGGTATATCAAGCAAGTGGAAAGAGATTTTTAACTAAAAAGATCACAGGCTGAAAAGACAAAAGCTATTATGAAAGGTTGGAAGGACTGTCTCTTTATTCAGTGACATATGGCCTCCTTAGAGACGAGCTATGCCTAGCCTTTTGGCCTATTAGGGATCCAGTAGGCCAATACCTCTTATGTCTTCATAAATCAAACAGTCCCACTGACACTAGTACCAGCAATATCAACTTGCTTAAGTGAATTTACAAAATATGGTGGAGAGAAAAAGTTATTCTGTGTTACTACTACTACATTTCTCGGCCCCACTAGTCTTTCCGTCATGCCTAACCCTACCTGTATTTGAGGAGATTTAGCTGCTTCAATGTAAAACCAGTTAAAAAGTGGCAGTTTGAAGTGTCTGCCAGCTTTTAAAGCTTTTGATTAGTGGTTTGCTTCCCTGCTGGCTGCTGGAAGGTTTGTTACAGTTTTTAAAGCTGTTAGCTGGAATGACAGCTCTTAGCATGTTCCACCAGAAGCAGATACAAAGCAAAAATTAATTGGGATAAAAGGTCACAGAAGAGTGACACTTAAAATATTGGGACAGTAGTTGGAAGTGTATGAGAACTTGAATTAACATGCATTTTTCTGAAGTCAGATTGATGATATAGAGGGATAAATGTCAGACTATACATACATACATACATACATACATACATACATACATAAATACAAATATTTCGGGCACAGGCAGTAATGCCCTTCTAGCCTGTCAGCATACCAAAACACTTGTTCTCATAATAATGGGAATGCTTGATGTCCCTATCCTGGTGTGAGGTGGTGGAGACATTTGCAAAATTGTAGCAGCTATTTAGAGGAAGGGTTCAGGCCTGTAAGCTAGGGACATGTGTGCAGTACACCAAGCTGACACTGGGCAGCAACCTTCAGCAAGCAAGTGCAAGGAAGTGTGCATTTGAGTAGGGGAGGGCATTGTGGACTCCCATGGCAATGCTGGTCATGTACCCCTCTAACCAGGAGAGGGCTTAGGTGATAAATATAAATGCCATCACTGCTGGGAGGCTAATGAGGACAGAAGTAACCTTCATTGCTGTATAGCTGAATGATGGCTCTCTCCGGATGGCTCTCAGCCTGGTGAGAGTAATCCCTGCCACTAGGGAATGATTGGGCTCAAGTCAATATGGGAGAGGTTTGAGAGTCAGTAGCTGCAGGGTTTAAAAGCCTATGAAAAATCATACATTTTTGAAGTTACAGATGTCTATAACTGTAATCATTGTTATCTTTTGTTGATAGTAAATGATCATCAATTCCCCCACAAACAACATCAGTTTAGGAGGTAATGAACAATTTTTGAGAAAAAAAGCTGAGTTGTCAGTTATAATCAGGAATATTTGAGAGGTATGGTTTCTAATGCAGTTCTGTGGTAAATGCTATTTGTATCAGAGGGTCATAAGTAAAAACCTGTTTATAACAAACTTGTTAATAGCTAGATTCCTGTGCATGAACCTTCATTTAGCAATGTTATTTTTCTCTATTTTTCAGAGAATAATTGGTACATCCATGTATTACAAAAGCATATGCAACTGTACCTAAGCTTATTAGAAATTAATTTATTCTGCATTGTGTAGGGTATTGGTCACATGACATAGCATGATGATGACATTAAAGAAGTTCACACGGAAGAAGAAATTCATGAATATGTGTCATTGTGTGGCATAAATAATGTTATTGCATTAGAAGTAGCAGAAGTAATGCATTTCTTTTTATATGCATTATGTACAGCAAGCAATGTACATTTTTATTTTCAGCACTTTGTGTGAAAATTTGAAGTTGATACATTATAATGCACTGCAAACAATTTGTGTAATAGATGTAACCTGTTTAAATATTTGTAAATACTATTTTAGTTAATGCCATGGGAGTGTACTATGCCAGTATGAGGTGATGCATAGTCAATAACACACATATTTGTAAATTAAATAAGACTTGAGTATACAAATCATGAAATAGATGACTAATAGCACAGACAACCGCTGGTGCAAAAAGCAGGTTAACCTGTTTTAGTAAAGTTAGACTGTTGATTATTTATATAAACAAAATCAATAAGAAACTATATCTGTTCTAATTGCTCATGTTTTTTAGGAAAGTACAAACTATGAAAGGTCCTTTATTTGTAAATGTGGTATAATTGTCCTACCCTCTTGGATTCTTTAATACTTCAGCAGGTGTTAGGTACTACCCTCTCTTGGTGTAAAAAACAATAGGCTGACACTCATTATGGGCAAATGCAACATAGTCACATTTGGGTAACAGTTCCTGACACCTATTATATTCAGGGAACCAATTAAGCTAGATACAGTTGTTAATGATCTCAGTATTTTTTAATCAACAAAATTTACAAATAGAACTGATAGTTAAGTCCATAGCTGTCAACCTTCCATCCACAAATACTACATCTCATAGTATGGAACAAATGGGCAAAATGTGGAACAAATACTAACAGCCTAACATGTTCATCTAGAAAGGTCATAGGATGGTTAAATGGGCTACTCTATACCTATAAAAAGTTATTTTGATAAATTAATAGGATTCAGTATTATGTACCATGGTTATTGTTTAAAAACTATTAACACAATGTGTAATAGACCCTTTCAATGTGAAAAAACAAGGAACATGGACGTTTGAAAACTCAAACTAAAGGAACATTCCTCATGATGACATACACTTGAGAGGTATGGTTAAGTTATGATATATCAATTAACCTGTTGGTAATAGTTTTATTTTATGTATTTATTTTATTTTTATTTGACATTTGTTTATCAGGATGGTCCGTCTAAGGCCCAGGAAGAAAAACTCCAGAGACAAATCACATTTTTACATATTATAAGATATGATAGTAACTTACATATTCTAATACTATGTACATACAAAAATATTTTTAAGGCAGACAAGATTTGAGACCATAATAGTGGTCATGACTGTATAGTAAAGAGATAAATTATTTACAGAGAATTATGAGGAAAGCTTGATTTAATCCATGTACACTAGTTATGACAGATGTGATATACAGATATTTATGAAACAATGGTTATTTGTTTTTACTATGTTAAACAAGTAAGGGTGTATTGGTTGTGTATGTTTTTGTTTTGTTTGTTTGTTTGAGGACTTTTGATAAAACAACATTTTTTGTAAGATGTGACATAGGCTCAAATGGATATGACAAGAAGCAATTGTATAAAAGATAAACCTGCCAGACATTAGTGTATGCATGTAACATAAAAGCTGGAACTAGACACTTAACAAAAAATAACTGTTACAAATAAAAGGTGGGAATAATAACTTTTTAACGTAATGACACTTTCTATATTATCTTTAAATGTAAATGGTCTCACAGATATATACAAAAAAGAAAGAGTAGTGACCTATATTAAAAATGTAGATTGCAAATAGCTATGCCACAGGAGACACCTTTGGAAAGAACTGAAAATGTGAATTTGATAAAGAAAGGTTTTCAGGATGCTTTTTCAGCAGAATACCCGGGGCAAAGGAAAAGAGGAGCACTTATATTAATTGCAAGAGGAGCTCCAATAGTGATAGAAGGGGATAAAAAGTTAATAATGGTAGATTTCTGGTACTAAAGGTCAGGGAAGAGGATTATACTGGCATGTATTTATATTCCACCTACAACTGCTATAATGGAGCTTTAGAAAATTCTGGGAGAAATAATCAGCATTCAGCAGGGAATATTATTATAGGTGGAGACTGGAATTTGATTTGCAGCAGTGAATATGTATCTTGGGGAGGTCACAGAAGGGACAATATAATAAAGGAGGGTAGATTTTTAAAGACATTTATGAAAATATTTGGCATGGAAGATGTGAATTCAGTAATAGGAGTTTGGAGTGAAGCTACATATTTTTCTCCTAGATACAAAAACCGTTCCAGACTAGACAGAACATATATTTCACAGGAACATGTGAATTTAATTAAAAGTTTTGATACTTGCCTAATAACTTTTTCAGATCACATGCCAATAATAGCTAAAATAAAAACGTAAGGTAATTAAATAAAAACGACACTGGCACTTTCCTATGTAACTGTTGAAAAAAGAGGAATTTAAGGAATGGGGAGTAGAAAATTTTCAGGAGTTATTAGAAAAGACAGAAATTTCTCTTCAAAATATAAAATTTATTCCATTATTCAGGGAATGTCAAGAGCGAGTGGGATAAAATAAAAGTGGAGTTTAAAAACAGGGTTGAAATAAAAGAAAGGGAGATATGGTCAAGAAGTAACAGGAATTATTTATAGGGACTGACAAAGGTTAAGATATTGCAGAATAGAATCTCACATAACAACAAGAGGAGCAATTGCAGAATGCGAAACAGAAAATAAGGGATTACTTTGATAATATGTATGTGTTTAGAAAGATTGCTGTTAAACAACTATTTTTGATAATAACTCCAAAGCACAAAAACTTTTAGCACAACGACTCAGACAACAGAAAGTAGAAAGGGTTGTCGCCAAGCTTAGGGAGCCTATAGCAAGCAATATAACAAGACATCCTATAGAGGTACTAGAAATATTTTGAACATTTTATCAAAGTCTGTATTTAGCAGAGAAATATGGAAATCAAGAAAAGGTATAAATGGAAATGTTTATGGAAGAATTAAATATACCAGTGTTAGAAGTAGACGAGGCTCAACTGCTAACAGTTAGGATAGGAGGAGATGAGATAAAAATGATGATGAATAACAAATCCACAGGAAAGTCCCCAGGAATAGATGGCATTCCTGTGGAAGTTTGGAAACTAAGAGGAAAAAACTGATAAAGATCTGGAAGGTTTTGTTTAACAGTATTTTAAGAGGAGGAGAAGCACCAACATCCTGAAAGAAAGAAAGTGCTGATGGCTGTAATACCTAAAGAGGGCAAAGACTCATCAGATAAAACTTCAAACTCAGAGGCTGAAATGAGGAAAAGGCTGGATGAATATGAAACTACACAAGAAATGCTTCAAAAAATAATAGAATTAGAGAACAGAGCACATAGGTCCAAGAACTGATCCCTGAGGGACTCCACTTATGACTGACCTCATTGTAGAGGTGGACTCCCCAATTCTAATTTCCTGGGCCCTGTCTGTGAGCCAGTTGGCTATCCACCGGGTGACATATGGGTTTGTACCTAACCTCTTGAGTTTGTCAACAATGCCAGAGTGGGGTATTGTGTCAAATGCCTTAGCCAGGTCAAGGTAGGCAGTGTGAATGATTTTTCCCTCATCCATTGCTTTGGTGGCCTTCTCAAAGAAGTCCACCAGTCTGAGTAGGCCTGATCTGCCATTGGCAAAACCAGCTTGGGTTGGGTCCAGTGTCTGAAGTTTTACTATATCTCTGTTGATCATCTCCATGATAATTCTTTCCATGGCTCTACATATAAGACTAGTGAGACTTATGGGTCTGTAGTTTCCAGGGTCTGTAAATGGCCCACCTTTGTGCAGAGGGATGACTGTTGCCATTCTCCATTCATGAAGCACAAAGCCTGTTTGGAGGCTATAATTAATCATAATTCCAGAGGCCCTGATAGGTCATGTTTTATACTATTTAGAAGGAATACTGGGATATTCAAACACAAAAAGAAAAAGGCCAGCCCAAAGTAGTGTGGATAAAACAAATTTAATGTGACATGTACAGACCAGTTTTGGCTACAAATATCAAGCCTTCCTCACTGTAACAAAAACTTCCACAAATAGCCACATGTTATATATACAATAGTAAATTGGTAAGCCCAGATGAGTGAAACTTCGGATCAGTGAACACAAGAGTGACATTAAAAATAAAAAGGCAACTAGTGCCTTATACAAGCATGTATTGAATCATCCTACAACAAATGTTAGGTTTACTGTTATTGATAGAGTCACTGGCAAGAAAATAACAAAGCTGGTTGGCACAATTTACTTAACACGAAAGAAAAAAAGTGGATTATTAAATTGGGAGGATTATTCCCCCTGGGCTTAATGAGCAACTGTGACCAATCATCTGGGCTTACCAATTTACTATTGTATGTATAACATGTGGCTATTTGTGGAAGATTTTGTTACACTGAGGAAGGCTTGGTATTTGTAGCTGAAACCGGTGTGTACATGTCACATTAAATTTGTTTTATCCACATTACTTTGGGCTGGCCTTTTTCTTTTTGTGTTTGGATTTCCCCTTCTTGGTGCTGTGCCCTTGCTGTACTTACTGAGTTTGGTTACTTCATCCTGGGATATTGTCTGAGCCCATTGATGCAGTGTTCTTGGTCTTAGAGGGAGCATTAAGTACCTGTTCCCTAGTGATAGTAGGGGGAGTTATATTTGATTATATTTCCTGAGGGAAGGTTGAGGGGGATAGAGGGGTAAAGTTGGAGCTTACTTTATCAGCCAGGAGGCTTGCTATATCTTCTGGCTCAGTATAGGTGGCTCCGTTTACAATGAGCTCTGCACACAATTGTGTATTGCCTTTGAGGTTGTGGACATAGCTAAAGAATGCTTTGTGGCTGACCTTGGCCTGGGAGGCCAAACTTACTTCAAATTTGGCTTTGGTAGACTTTATTTGTTCTCTGAGTTGTTTAGTTTGATGAGAGTGCTTTTACCCTGCTGAGTGCTGCACCTCCTAATTTTTGCCATGGTTTTCTTCCTCCAGTTATATGGCCTATTGATTTTGTGATTTCACCAGGGTGGCATGTTTCTGAGTTAGTTCTGTACTTCTTCCTGGTGGGTACAGCTGCCTCTATGCTGCTATTAACATGCTTGTACAGGGTTTGTGTGAACAGTTCTGCATAGGCAACAGTCTTCTCAGGGTTTATGGGGGCTTGAAATGTTGCCAGGTTCTCACTTAATATCAGGAGGTTAGATTTAGAATTGCTCCTGAATATTCCAGGTTTAGCTGGGGGTCCAAGTTTTATTTTTATTTCAAACGAGACCATTTTGTGGTCTGACCTTACCAGGGAAGGCATTACAGTAGGGGGTGTGCAGCAGTCTCCCATATTAGTGAGGACCAGATCCAGTATGTTTGCATCCCTGTTTGGTATATTGACTATCTGGTCCAGGGAGATTGTGTTTACAAAATCCAGGAATCTCTGTGCATGTATGTTTGGTGTCATATAGGATTCCCAGTTAAAGAGTGAGGTAATTAAAGTCACCCATGAATGTGGTATTGGGTTGAATGGTTAGTGTTGCTAATACGTTTAAATACATGGTATAGGTTTCATGGGTCGTAGAGGAGGACCTATAGCTTGCAAGGAAGAGGTATTGGATTTTGCCTATGGTGATTTGAACATGGAACTGGTCAAGTGCATTGCCTGTTTGACCAGCCTTGAAGTATATTTATTTTTGATGTAAACAGAGACACCTCCACTTTGCCCTACTTCATGTCATTAATGTTTGGAGAATAAAATAAATAACTTGGAAATTAATACATGTGGGATTACAAAGCAATAATTATGTTTGTGAAACAGGACGGAACAAGAAAATCTGGAAATGTTGGACTTTTATGGACTTTGTTAAACTTATATGGGACTTTAAACATATGCCCTACTTCATGTCATTAATGTTTGGAAAAAATACTCAGAGAAGGGAAAGAGGAGTGAGAAAGTTAACTGTAAGTAAAACATTTTTTTCTTAATAGTACTATTTAAATTATTTTCTTTGCATGCTATAAAGTTTTTTTCAGTTATTTCTAAGTGTAATGGGGATACTAATGTAAATAGGTGCTCCTGTTTTTTTTCAAGAAACATCTTTATTAAATTATCACTTATGGCATAGGCAATCATACATTTATATAAATGAAAACAAAACATATTGACACAATTTTAGTTGCAAACATTATACATCACGTATAATCTATGCAGTCCCTGTCAGTCAAGCATTACATAGCTCATTCAAATTCTGTCAATTTCTGAGTTGCTAGTTTTATTCCTGTTGATCTGGATCTCCCAAATCCGGTCTCTGCTTCATTTCCAACCTACTGTCAGTTCTAGTCAACTCTTGTGCTTTTTGTCTGTCTCTCAAGCATTTTCTGTTGAAACATTAGAAAAGGTTTCACTGGTACAGTGTCTCTGTGACCTTTATTACCAGAAGGACAAGAAGCAGAATTTCCTTCTGTTTACATAATTTTTATTTATTTTTATTTTACATTTATTTACCGGGAATATCCAACTGGGCAGTAACCCATTTTCGGCTGAGGCCCAGGGAGAAAAGCTCCACATACAAACAAGAATGTAACAAAGAAATATAAGGATACTGATACATATGTATAATGCATAGAGAAATCACTGTTTTGGACAAACTTACCTAACATGTTCTGCATCAAAAATGATTTTGTCTCTCTAGGAATATAATATTTTGAATATAGCTGGGTACAGCAACTTGAATCTCATGCCTTCTTCTCAACATTTTCTGATTAGTGGAATAAATTTACTCCTTATCTGCCTGGTGTACAGTGAGCAATCATTTCCACCATACACTCTACTGTTTTCCACTTTTAGTCCTTTGTCTTTCTGCCACAGTTTTGTCAGACTCCACTCCTTCTGCTGGTAGCATAGCATCTTTATTATTAAAGGTCTAGGTTACTTTCTCATGGCCAGGTTTGGAGCATACACATGATGTGCCCTTTCAATTAACAACTCCTGTTGTGAAATACCAGTAAAGATGCTTATTTGTGCTTTCATAAAATTAATACAGTCTGTTCCTTGCAGCTTTTCTGGTACAGCAGAAAATCTCACGTTTTTCCTATGTTCTCTGTCCTCTAATTCTATTATGTTTTGAAACGTCTCTTCTTGAGCAGTCTTATATTCAACCAGCCTTTTCTTCATTTCATCTTCTGATTTTTGCAGTTTTATCCCCTCATCTGAATATCTTTTTAAAGCTTCCTCCATTTTTTCCAACTTTTTGTTATCTGAGTTGATATACTCCTTCAGTGTTTTATTTATTGTAATCAGCTCCGAGTACATTTTAGTTATTTTTTTCCTCTAGGTTACTGGAAGTCATGTGTTTCACCAAAGCTGGAGCTTGAATTCCTTTTTGCTGAACAACTGCAGAATTCTTGCCAGTGAGTGTTTTTTCCTCACCTTTTGTGAATCATTTTCTTTCAGTTTCTCTGAATATCTTTTTGCTGGTATCCAGGCAGTGCACACTAGCCAGTTACTGAAATTTTTCCAAAAATATGAGTTTACAGGCTCTGTGTTCTGTGTTTCTGTTTTCACGGTGGTAGAGCTGAAATTAAGCTGTTAGCCAATGTGCAGCTATCTTGGAAGTCTCCATATCATTGCCATTATTTGTAACAATCATCAGTTCAGCATTACATAAATTGCAGAATTCCTGCCTTCCCTTAAACCTCACTCCTGTTCCTCCTGAGCATTATTCTGCATTTATTGTTCCCATGGTTTCCATTTATTTGTATGTAATTTGCTGCTTCCGTTTTCTAAAGATTCCTCTTTCACTTATTTTATCTCTTTTATAATATTCAATACTTCAGATACTGTTGGTTTAGACTTTGAGTTCCATTTTCTAGTAACTGTTTTTTGGCAGTCAACAGAATTAAATTTAATAAGGCCTTACTATGTCTAGGCAATTCATATCCTGTGTCTCAGCTCAAAAGAATAATTTCCTTAGTTGCAGCTATTTGCTCAGCCAACATTTCTGACAGAGTACTCTAGGGAATTTTTTTTAAATCTGCGAACTTATTACACTCCCAAAACATATGTCCCCAGTTATCTATTTCTTCCCCATCACACCTCCAACATTTGTTACCTACCTGTGGAACAATTCTTTGAAGTCTTCTTGGGATAAAAAAATATCTGTGCAAACACTTCCAATCAAAGATCCTAAACCTTCTGGACTTTGCTGCATACTTGGGAGTCATACATATGTCCTCCCATTGTTTTTTTGTAAACTACTTTTCCAGTCTCTCTTCCCAAGCTTTTCTAACCACCTGTGATTGATTCTTATAGTTATCATGCAATATTTTATATGCCATACTAATTATCCATTTTTAGCAACAACGTCTGTTCTGTATTCATTTAAAAACTCTACCAGTGCAGGCCTTTCACTTAAGATTCCTTTATCCCTTTCTCTCTCTCTCTCTGCCTATACTCTGATATCAATCCCTGGTAGAGAAGGCAGTCTCTACCCTGCAGTCAAAACAACTTCTTGGCATCATTCCAATCTATTACATTTCCCTCTCTGGTTTTTTGTTGTCAGTACTCTGGTTCCTTTGCCAGTATTCTGCAGTAAATTCCAGTCCCCTCTTGTCTATTTTCTGTGCCCATACTTGCAGTCATCAGTATTGGCAAAACCTCCTTTCTCCATTCCTGTGTTGGCTTCATTCTTTAAATAGTCTCTGCTACTTTATAAATATAAAACTATGTATGTTTGCTATTAATCTCCTTAGGGATATGCATCCAAAATCTCACTCTCTCAAGTTAAAGTTTTATCTTGTATGCTTAACCTGATCTTTTTTTTTAGAATCTAGCTAAATCATTTGACACTGTAATCTAAATGCAAACGAATCTGCCATAACATCAGTCCATAACAGGCTATACAGTCATACACAACAGGTATGAATAAGAGGACTCATTTCTAACCATCCCCTGTTACCAATAGAGTCCCTCAAGTGTTTATCATGGAGCTATTCCTTTTTTTATCTTTTTTCTTAGACATAAAAATAACTCCATGTTCTGGCTCAACAAATAGGCACATGATTGCAAACCTGGGATTTTTATTCTTAACTCCTACTGACACCACCTGCATTGAAATGACATGTAATGTTGAGCTTGCCTTCAATATCTAAAAATGCAGCATTCTTGAATTTGGCAAAATATACCACAATTTGGAGTCATTGTAGGTAAATACCTTTCATTTGATACTCAGGTACCTGCTACCATCAACAAAGCAGATGGAATTGCCCATCTGACCCTCCATGGGCAGTTAAAAGTGAGAGCTGTAACTCCTGTATATGACTCTTACCAGACCAGTTATAGAACACTGTACCTAGTTCTGTAATCTGCTCACACACCATCTGGTACAATTGAAGAAGGTACAAAGATTCCATACAAAGAGGGGGAAGAGCTTTATGGCTCATTTATAACTGGAGACTACAGCAACTCTCTCTTTTCTCTATATATTATCACCTTCTAAGAGCAAACTGGCATGCAGGTCATTAAAGGACCCTTTACTGTTTGAAAATCTGTGCATAGTATACCATCCTTGTGTCCTGAGTGCACAAGAGGACCCTCAGCATCAATGAAAACTAATATCAACAATATCTTGAAACATGACAGCTTCACATCTCATACGTCTGCCCTTGTGAAGTAAATGTCACCCCAGTGTTAAACTCAACCCATTAATCTATAAGGGAACTGTGGCATCATGCACCTTTATGCCCAGAAGGTCTTGAGATTATTCAGTAAACCAATGAAAGTATGAACTGTCCTCCTGTTTATAACTGGTTCCCAGGCACACAACCATATGACCACATTATACCACTAGACTACATCATGATGACGATGATCTAAGATCCATTTTTCTTTAATGTAACCCCTGTCCCCAGTAGCTGGCATGAGCCCTCACATCAACATGAGGACCTGCAATACCTTTGTCCTGCAGCATACACACTCCCATGCATACACAGCACAAAGGTTAAGATTAATGGTTTAACAGTGACAAGCACATATCTCTGGTCCATATCACTGCCTCCCATGCATTTACTCCTTTGTTAAGCTCCAGCAGTGCAGTGGACTGGACCAATTCACTTCCATTAGAATGAGACAGCCTGCAGCTGTCACTCACTCACTACCATCTTCCTTCTTTCATTAGCTCTACTGCTGCCTAGATTGCTGTTCTATCTCAGGACACCTAGGTTGTTGTCAGGGCTTTTCTGTACCACAGAGATGACATATATTAAAGACGATTCACCCTGTTGAAAGCTCTGTATCATTTTACATTGATTACAAGATGTGTGCCATCATCTGTTAGTAATTCCTCCCAATATATCAATATATCAGTGTTTAGCCATGCCCTCAAGTTTTTATTCAAGTCAGATCTTTCCATATAGTAGCTGACAGGTATTGAATCATCTAGCCAGTCCTTATAAACAGTCTGTCAAAAGCCGACATCATACATGAATATAATAAATCTTTAAAAAATGAAAGATCACCCAATTATGCAGGCCTTGCACAAAGACTTTCTTTCCACCTCCTCCCAAAACTACACATAAAATGGAACAGCTTCTTTCATCCAGTCCCATATGCTTTCACATAAACACCCCAGTTGTACTTGGTTGTTCTTGGATAAAATTCTAGGTCTGGCAGTCTAAAACCACCCTTATTTACTAGCATCATTATCATATCCCATGCAATTCAGGGTTTCTGTTCCTCACAGAAAAAAATGCATTCTTAAGGGTTATAAAAAAACTGTAGAGCAAGGGAGTCAGTGGGACAACCTAAATGGCATGCAAGGACAGAGGGAGTATATATATTCATCTGGATAGCCTATAGCCTTTGAGGTTTTATTTTTTAAAAATCTCATTGCATTGTAAATTTCACTTTTCTCTAAAGTTGAGGCCAAGATGACTCCAAGATACCTAAATGAAAGCTGTGCTTGCAGCTCATCAGACTGGCAAAAGTTAACAGATATAGTCATTGTGTTTGCCAAATTTATAATATGGCTGAATAATTGCCCTTGAGAAGTGCAAAAGATCAAAAGGGTTAGTAAGAGCTCTCAGGATTAGTTAGGTGCACCAAAAAAAAAAAAAATCTTCCAAGGACAACAATAAGTTAACTTTTCTGTCTAGTCGTTTATTATCTCCTCCCCATGAAAGCTACTGAAATCTTGTTAGTAACTCAAGATACACAATAAATAATGTAATATTCCTTAGGTTATATGGGATTCCTATTAGATGACCGAAGACGCATTCTTTCGAATGTGTCTTGGTCAAACTTGAAAAGACAAAAAGGCAAAATGACGAAGCGGCATATAAGCAAATTTTTCCCTGGGGAAGAAATCGCTTGGCCACGTCTGTTACTTTGCCGTTTTTGTAGTGTGATCTCAGAGTTGGTATATTTAAGTAGGGTGTGTGTGGGGGACATAGCCCCCCACATCAGGGGGGTGAAGCCCCCCACTTTATATTATGTTTGAAGTGTTTTTTTTTTTTTTTTGGAACAGCAATTGTTTTTCCCTTGGAAAAAAATCGCTGTTCTAAGCATTCGAGCTTGTAAGCTTTCACTTACATGGGGTTGATAAATCATCATTCACTTTTCTAAGCATTCGATGATTTAATATAGACCTGGTTATATGATATATGTAGCAATATATGTGGAGTGTAATATTTGTAAATGTGAGCTTGTTAATATTGTTTGATTACTTTTAAATAAATGTAAATTTGCCTATGTCATAACTGATAATTCAATAAAGATGTTTAAAAAAAGATACACAACAAATAGAAATGGGAAAATGAGAACTGCTGTCCAGTGAATCTTGCAAGTTCAAAGGATGCATATAGGTTATCTGCTACGTTTACTCTAGCATTAGACTGTAAACAAATTCCCATTAGTAACTCCATGAAATAGTCTGGAAAACAATTATACTCAAGAATCAACTACAGGAAACACTAATGTTCTCTGTTAAAAGCCTTTCTGGCATCAATACAATACAGGGTATCCTGTACAAGCAAAGAAGTGGTTACAGTATTATCAAAAGTTTGCCTCCCTCTGTTGAACCGACACTAATCCAGCTCTGCTGACTATGGCATAAATGGAATCAGCTTAGACAACATAATGCCATAATTAATTTATAATCATGGTTTAATATAGAGAAAGATCTATAGGAGGAAGGCAGTTTGGTGTCATTACCTTCTTTTGGTTTAACCACTGTAGAATTCTCTCTCCACAATTTGGGATCACCTCAGTTGCAATTACCGCCTTTATGAGATCAACTAGCTCAGGGAGAGTTAACTTTTGTTATACCTATCAGTAGTCCATCTGATCCCAGGGACTTGCATTTTGCTTATTTAAAAAAATCAGTACTTTACAGAGGGTGATCGGGTTAATGAGTTATCTCTTCTCAGAAGAGATCCTAAGCAACTCCACATCATTCAGAAATTCGTGGGGTTCTCTAAAAACTGCTCAGAACTCATTTCAGCTTTGTAAGGCATATAATAATTGCTAAAGCCCTTCAAATTCAACTTAAGATCCCAAGACAGAGAATGAGGTGGCTCCCTGTTGTAATGCCAAGACCTATAACTATGAGTCCTAGAATTTAAAAAAAAAAGTGAGAACACAGGAAAACAGTGAATGTCAACAATCGCTGTTTTCCTTTAAAGTTTTTTTTTTCTTGGAAGTAGGTACAAGCTACCTTGTAACCCATTCCCCCTACTATTTATATTTACTTACTCCAAAACTGCCATACCTCAGAAAAAAGGGAAAACGGTGAGACTCAGTAATCTCAAACTTAGTACATGTAAGTTCTCATTTTCACACATTCAAGCTCACTATTATGAGACTTACACTTACAAATCTCAGAATTTAAACCTAGTACTTCCTTTGGCCCATTCAGCCTTAATCTATGTATTAATCTTTCAATGTTTAAACAACTGAGCCCAGTAGGAAAGGACTGATGGAATTTGATGGCATTTTTAAAGACTATGAGGTTTAACATGTTGCTAGTAAATTCTAATCTCTTGTCCAGAATACCTGAAATCCCCTTTGCGATGTTCCATCTCATTTTTAATCACAATAGAATCTTAATCACAACATTTCTGCAGATTTGATAAACAGTCATTCCAGGCCCCAAGATATCCTTCAGCTAGAGTCCACTGTTCCATAGAATAAGACAACAGTAGCTATTTATCGTATATTTTATTAGCATGCCATTTCATTATCAGAGTAGGCTCATCCACTTGACCTAAAGAGAGATGCCATTAATTCTTTATCTCCTTATTCTGTTGCCAGTTATACAACAACAAAGAAGAGGCAAGTGTCTGATCGTACACACCTGTTCTACATGCAGTGACAGGGTTTGAGCAGCATTGTCTGATGTGGTAATTGGTAAGATTTGTATCACAATATAGAAATGTTGTAATGTTTCAAAGCCTTATCAAGCTTCAGAAAAGCTGTATTGCCTTCATGGCGATGTTTGAGTCACTACTACATAAGTAAATACTTTCCTGAAGTTGGAATTTGTCTAGTCCTAGGTCAGACTTGGGCATACTTTCTATCTGATATCTCATTCCAGTCATCAGTCAAAATAATAAGACCCTTATAAAAAAAGTATTTCTTGCCCATTAATTTTCTTATCCCCGGTAATGTTTTACTAGGTGGGAAATAAACACTTATTGAAGTTGGCCAAAAACTGTTTATCTCCCCACATAATTCCAGCTTTATCCATTCTCTTGCCAACAATTTTAGTTTGTCACATCCTTGAAAACATTATCCCACAATGGAACCTCTATATGAGGCAAAACAACCCTTATGATAATCAGACTCAGTTAACTTTGAATCTTATCTAAATTGGATTATTGTAGCTCACTATAGCAGAATTGTATTTTTGCATGTTTTTTTTTGTCCCATGCCTCCTGACCATCAAGCCATCCCCTAGCACCAGAGAGGGCATCAGCCAGGCAACAATAAGAGTTGTCTGTACCCACACTGGCACATAAGCAGTGAGGATGTTTTTCTTCTTAAATCTTAGCCCTTCCCTTTGGATGGGGACATATGATCCAAGAGAGCTGCTAAATGTTCTCATGCACATTCATACTTTGGTGCACCTACTCAGGAAGGCTACTATGTTCATGATTAAGTCAGCTGGAAGCATGCCTCAGGACCACCCCAAAATGTTGCCGCCTCTCTTCCAAGGGACTGTGGCATGTGATAGCCCCATTTTGTCCCTTCTTCCCCCAAAGATAGGCATGCCCATCATCTGCATGCCAGCTTCAGTTGTTGCCTATACTGCTAATTGTACAGGGAGCCACATGAATCATAGTTAGGGATACTTCACGATTGAAGCTGGCTAGAATTATATATATATTTTTTAACATAAGCCATGATTCAGGGTTAGTTAAAACACTTACATTAAAAAAAATAGTAAAAGTAAGTACTACCACACCATAATAAGGCTGTCCAACTCTTGAGGAGGAGTGACAACTTGCAAATTTCACAGAGAACCATAATAAATGCTTTCTGAAAGAACCTTTTACATATCTCACCCCACACTACTCATACCACAAGGTTTGCAATGTAGCACGAAGCCTACCAGAACAAAATGCTCACCTAGTGAGTAATAGCCAAAAAACAAACATAGTTCTCTTCTAAGTCTGCTATGTGGAGTAGAGGGATAATGCCTTGACAACAAGCTAGATAGCCTAAGTTTAAGTAGCAGTTCAGGTGCTAGAAGAGCTGGGCAAGGAAAGATGGAAAATGAGTGGCCTTTCAGCTCAGACATCCGAGGAGGGAGGGGGATATGGGAGTCCTGGTCAACCATCTGCTCCCATGTAAATGAAACCTTGCATGCAGGAAGTGCCATAGAATGTTGGAGGAGCATGGGCTTGACAATCCTAAGCAATTATCAACAGCTGTCATAACAAGTGCATATGTGAGTATGTGTATTGGAAGTGGGGCAAGGAGGGAATAGGATGCTCCTGCAGAGATGCAAGTACAGCGTGCAAAGTTAGTGCTATACTAGAAATCCTCCATAGTTTACATCCTAGATGAAGTCAAGCTGCTAGGGGGAGTAGGCACCATATTTTTCCATCCTGGTTATCTGCTAGAAACAGTACACCTACTGTGAAATGTAATACAATGCAATGCAATGCAGGCTACTTTTCTAAATTTTGTTTGTATATATATATATATATATATATATATATATATGTGTGTGTGTGTGTGTGTGTGTGTGTGTGGCGTTCTACCATTGAGCTAAATGCAATGGAAAAATAACTCAAATTGACCCTTATATAATTATACTCGGATGTCCATGACAGATGTATCCCTTATTAATAACCCATTAAACCGGCAAACAATCCCAGAAGCTAATTCCAATCAAAATTGTTTGAATATAAATTCTAAATGCATTGGAAAGGTGCTCCCCAAATACTCAGTCTCCAACCTACAGATGGATATCACTCCAGGGAAAAAAGTTACAAACAATCTAAACATATGCTGTACAAATAAACTCCCCAGCCCATCTTAGTTATCAGTGACCATTTATCTGATGATGTCCACAGTCCCTAACTTCACAATGATTGTAAAGCCTCATTTTAGACAGACCTTAATGGGGGCAAAAGGAGACAATGAGTCTGTGTGACATCATGTAGATCATCTCTGTAAAATTCATGCAGCTGTACCATGCTACAGTTCTGCAGTTCCTCAGTGGGGCTACGCCATTGTCTTTCCTATTGATCCTAATGGAAGCATTATCCTAAATATGATGGGTAAAATATTTTAAACCAGAGACCCCTCTGTTTTCAAATTCTCATTGCAGATAAGAATTGATCCTGTTTTTCCTTGTTTACAGAGAAAAATCATAGTCACAAAAAAACTTGTGCGCCCCCACATATGAAAATCTTATCAGGATGCCAAAATGGACTTAGAATCTTTTGGTTCTGAGGAAAAAAAAGCAATTGCATCATTAATGCATCTTGGCTGTTTTCAGTTAACAAGGTTGCCTGGCATAAAAAGTCTGTAGACTTAACTCATTTTGAGTAATATCCTCTTGCACTGAACTACAAATTGCAAACAGTACTGATATAAACTTGCCACATAAATAGCTTCCACTCTTTCTGACTTTTCACCAAATTAATATTTTTTCTTCTAACACTTTAGCTACCACTCAATTTGTTTGAGGTTTGCTTTTAAGTGCTGAAATGCTTGATTCTGGCTCTTTCATTCCTGTCTGCAGTACTTGGAAAGAAAAACTAGAGTTTTCAGTAAACACATTGCCAATCTCTTTCATGCTAACTTCTGTATAAGCCATAAATTATTTGAGTTAGGTATTCATTTCCATCAGCTCCCTGAAAATATAATCTAGCATGACTTGCTGCAGCACTGTGAGATCTGCTATCTCTAAAGAGGCAATATTTTTCTCCTGTGGATACAGACTGCTCAGCAATTGCAAAAGCAGAAGCATCCTGCTCATGAATAAGGACTATGCTTAACTGTGTTATCCTTTGCTTCCTTTTTTAGGACTTGTCATTGAATAGCTATTTGTAATATAAACTTATAGTTGCATAATGCTGTCTTAAATGACCCCATAGAACATGCTTAGTGGGGTTCAAAGAAACACACAGTAGTGTGTTTTTCTCTTGCTGGTACCCAAACAAAACAACACAAATGGAAGTCTGGCCTAGGTACAGTTGCTGATGGAAACCTCTCCTTTGACTAACAAGTTGTCAGTGTACTAAGAAAGGCGAGGCCTTTAGTGCGGCATGGCTCATATAATGCTAAAAATGATTTCTATTCACACTGGGACTTTCAATATGCCTATCTACACCCTATTGGTATGGCCAGTCATTTAGTGCAATGTTCTCATCTGTAAGCACCTCAAAAAGAAAACACCTGGTTCAACTAGAATTTGTACTGAAATTCCTTGCTATGAGGAACGATGGACTGTGAAACTGTGTTAACCAGAGATGCTAAAAGAACTACCCTTGTTCTTGGTATCATACTGTCTCTTGAGAGATGATCTGTGCCTTACAGTCTGGGCCATGAAAGATTCCCTCTTCTTCCTAAAACTGTATCTGGAATGGACAGATGGGGCTAACACATATGACATGTACATTCAATTAACCTCAAAATAGTTCTCCTAAATGGCCATCTTTATTTTAATTAATACAGACAGGGCTGACCTTAGCCATAGGTGAACTAGGCAGCTGCTTAGGATGCCATTGGTTAGAGAGCCTTTTTTGAATTTTTATTGATTTATCTTTATTTTTTTTAAGTAGCAAAACACTTTTGCCTCAATGTTCCTGGTCAAAGAAGCCTTGACTGTGGCATCCTGTGGCAGAGGTGCTGTACAACCAATCATTCAGTCTGCAGGTATTCTGATTCATTGCCTAGACCATGAGTGGGACAGAGCAGAAAGCTCATAAATCTTTTAACACTGTAGTGGATATGCGTGCTGTGGTAGAGATATAAGTCTGTAAATTGTGGCATAGTAAGTGTTTGCAAGGGACTGAGATTGGGTTAGAGTGAAGTTTGGTGAATTGTAATATGTATTGTTTTTTACATGACAGGCAACCAGATATTATGATCATTGGACAGCACTGGATATTTTTGCAGGACTAATATGTATTTGTGTGAAGCAAGTTGGAATACTTTAAAGTGGTTAGATACAATGCACTTGTGCGGAATAGATTTGAAATAAGCTACTAGAGCCATTATTATTATTTTTTATCATAGTCAAACATTTATTTATTTATTTGTTTATCTATCTATCTATCTATCTATCTATCTATCTATCTATCTATCTATCAATCTATCTATCTATCTATTATGGTTTGTTAATTGGGAGAGTGGATCAGTCCAAAAACCCTTTTCAGCCACATCTTGAGCCATTTACCAAATATAAAAACAAGCCTTGGGATTCATTAATGCGTAGACATTGTGCAGAAGTTAACATGACTGATTATGTTAGAACAATGAGTAGTACTGCTATTCCAATATACAATAAGTTAAGGCACATATCATAACAAGGAGCCTTACTTTGAGCCCACAGTAAAGGCTCATGGTCACATCATTGTAAGTGCATGACCATATGTGTGCATGATGTAAACAAAAGAGAATGCATGACAAACCTGGGAGTTAGAATTGAGTGCTTGTGCACTCAACAACATTAGATAAGTAAATCAGAAATACATGATCAAGCAACATCTAGCAATACATGGACAATGAAGGTTGATACTTTGTACAGTCCATTGAGTAAAACCATAGACATGTTGAACATTATTGGCAATGTGATTTGCATTAACAGGCAGTCATTCAATGTTCAGCATGACAAACTGTTTTTGAGCAATACAGGCATTTAAGAGATTTTGAATTCTACATGGACACGTCTCAAACTGCAAATGCAGGAACACTGGAGAAACAAACATTTAATTCTGTGGACAAATGCACAAACTTAGAGGAAAACTTTTACATACTGCTATTAGAAGTGTGAAATTAGACACAATAAAAGTTGTGGCAGTAGCTTGCATGTTGTGAATGGCATGAAATGAGATACAGAAAACATCAGTCATTAGTGACTGCAATCTTCAGTGATATGCTAGACAGCCATAAATGTCAGGTGGAGCAGCGTATAACTTATTATAAGTTCATAGGTTCATAGGCTGGTACTAGGCTATTGGCCCTAGGGCCTATACAAGCCTAGCCATAACAATTTAAATTGGACAAGCTGTGAAAATCATAACAGGTGAAATGTATGCACATAGGAGATGTGGAACATTTCATTATACCTGAACTGTGATGGAATTCTTGTCAGCAATCACTCATATGAATGAATTTTATCAGCAAGCATGTGTGAATGTGTATGGCCATGTTTAAAAGTGAGAATAACAGCCCATATGAAAGGGTCAATATCCAGGGAGAATGTACATCTATGCAGTAAGTCATCATTGTGCAGCAACAAGTCTGTCATACACTTCTGCAATATATATTCATGGGATTGGAAAGGCTGCCTACCTAAGTCACAGTCAATAATGTTTGTTTTACCTAATGCTGTCACAACAATTTGTGCAACAGCTCTGAGAAAATTAATATGTGAAGAATATATAACAACATTATTGCAAACTGACAAGTGAACTGAGCAGTGTGCAACACACAGCAGTAATTGTTGGATCACAACACTCAACATGCCTCACAGACATTTGGAACAGCACATCAGGGTTACAGTGAACTGTGGAACTTGTGAGACTTGACATAATGAATTTCTAGAAAGGTCATTCTTGTCTTCACTCTTGTCATTCTCAGTACATTGACTGGAACTTCCATTGCTCAATAGAGGCATGCAGCCGAAAGAAAATTATCAACATTTTTTGTCAGAGGATGAGAAATGAGAATTGATATTTCCAGCCATTGAATGGTGATGCTGCTTTGTGCTACCTGTTAGATTTTATGAATATAAATCTGAAATTAATTATGTTGTAAATATGCTGAAAGAAAAGGCTTGCTTAAATGCAGAAACAGAGTTTACTAATATGTGATCAGCAGTCATACTAAATGACCATGGCTTGGAAAAGGAATCTGCTGAATGGACATTCTTCCCTTACAGACTCAAAACAGGATGTATGCAAGAGCAAAAATACAAAATCTGCTTTTAAAGAATGGACATTTTTCCCTTACAGACTCAGAAACAGGATGTATGCAAGAACAAAAATGCAAAATCTGCTTTTAAAGAACAATGACATGTTATTCTGCATGGAAAAACAGGATAACAGATGTTTTTTATACAAAGATCCAAATAAAATACAGGATGTTCACACTGTCAGAAAAGCTGATCTCTGACAATGTGTTTTCTCAAAAATATGTTTTTCTTCATAAAAAACAGGATATGCTTATCAGCATTGGTACAAGAACATATGGTCATATACACAGATCCAAATAGAATACAGACAATGTGTTTCCTCAAAAATATGTTTTTCTACATGGACATTAGGACACTGTTACAGGATATTCACACTGTCAGAAAAGCTGGTCTCTTACAAGACATTGTTAAACAAGGAAGTTTAGTATTGTTTCTACAGGATAAGCAATTCTCCAAAATATGTTTATGCATGACTAAAAAGAGTATATAAAGAGCTGTATAAATCCAGCTATGTTAGAGAGGTTTGGTAGGGACACAAGTCCCAAGGTAAATGTTATATCTCTCACATCATCTGTACTATATGAGAAGTAAAGTTGGAACAGTACTTTTAAGCTGCAACGTTTGTCCAGTTTTATTTATTATAAAAGTTATTGGTTACTGCTCTTAAAGACAAGTGCTGGAAAGTATATTCTCTCATCAGTGTATATTCTGCAAGTTTCTGTATGCAACAGACTGTGAATGCAAATATAATCAGACTTTGAATTTTAGCAGAATCCAGCCAGCAAGACTGAGTGTCATAAGAACACTGCAAATCCATCACCAAGCAAGTAAGCAAGTAAATCTCAAAATATTTTTTCAATGGCGAGGCAGCTGAGTGACTAGCTCCATATAATTTTTTCAATGGCAAGCTAGCCTGCACTTGAACCTACAATCTGCATTCAAACACAGGAGGAGTGATGGTAAGCCCTGCAGAGGGTCACTTCAGTTAAATTGCAGTAACTAACATTTGTACGTATGTGTAAATCCTAAACAGAAGTATTCCAGTTTATGCAGCTTTCAGGAGTAAAGTTTTTTAGACGTCTACAATCCGGAGTGAGACTAGTTCAAGAAATTCGCAGTGCCATAAATTCTTCAAGAAAAGGGGGATATCCACTAGCCCATCAGTCCACTGCCTGTTGTGCTTTCCCAGCTTCTCAAGTGACTTTGAAAAATTTCCAGCCATCTGCAACAACAGCCTGATCACCTGTTTTCTTGCTCACTGGTAAGACTTTTTTCTACGTCACATTTTTTAGTATGGGTGCTATTCGACAGTTTTGGATATTAAACAGTCTTGGATATTAGATTAGACAGTATGGATATTTTCATGCATAATTTAAGCAAATGTAAAAAATGCTATGTTGGTATACACAGCACATTAGTAAATGTAAAACCTTATTAGGGCAGGTTGATAGTAAGGCATTATGCAAATGTATTACAATATTTGGCTGGTATCTCAAAGAAAACCATGTGAAATATGACAAATGTTTATTGTGTGATTCAACAAAAACTGCATTTTGTGTATTATGTCATAAACATATTGCATCATATTGCTAAAAAATAGACTGTAAAGACAGATCTGAAGAATTAACTAAGGGTAAAGTGTTTCCATTACATTCTGATGTTGAACAGTTATGTCCTGTCACCACATGTGAGTCAGATCATTTACTGATAGAACCCCTAGTACATTTTGTTACAAAGGAATGTAGTAAACTTCTAAAAGACAGACACAATGAGTTCAGGAAGCTTAGACAAGTTATACACACATCTTTTCAAAAGTGCATAGGAGTTTCAAATTCAGCAGAACAGCTTACTAAAGAATGTCAGAAAGACCATGCAACATTACTGGAAATTCAACTGCAGTTGCAGGATAAAGGAAATAAATTAGCTGAACTGACAAAGACTGGGAACTTCCTGCATACACAGCTAATCTTTGCAAAAGAAATATATTTTATAATATGTTTATGTTTTGAAAATGATTAAACATACATGGTAGGATGGTAGGATCTGATGTCTGGACAAATCATTCTTAAATGTTTTACTTTCATTCAGTTAAAGCAAGACATATATCAGTACTACAGTAAAGTAAAGCATATGAATGCCATTCATTAGCATAGTCAAAAGGTAAACAAAATTGTTCTAGTGTATAAAATTAAATAAAAATAGTTAATAAGAGTAAAAATTTAAAGTCACAAGACATGACATGCTTGTATAAAGATATACATATACAAGACAGACATGCATGTGTGTTCTTTTCATTTAGAGTACATCTGTTACAATACACAAGAATAACAGTCAGACAACAGCAAATATAAATAATATAAATATAAATGTGTTGGTTAAACTAATATCTATTTTGTTTTTTACAATTTGTTTATAATTATATAGTAACACCAAACAGTTAAAGTTCTGAATTTTAAAAAGAAAATCACAGATGGTATTATTCAAACAGTTTTGTAAAATTAATGGCAGGACAGTTAAATAGTTAAATAATTAAAAAAAAAAAATACTGAAATCCATGTAAGGTAATTGTAAAATGATGTCTATTTATGTTGTATAAATGCATAGTTATGCAAATCACAATCACATGAAAGGAAAAATGCTAAAAGAATTAACTATAGTTTACAGAGTATGAAATGTGAGCTCAGACCTTCCTAGACTGAATGGATAGTTACAGGAAATGCTGGAAAGATAAGATAAACAACAAGACTGATTGCCAGATAAGTAGCTTGAGTTTTTCTAAAGCATCATTGTTATTAAAACATAATTGTTAAAATATTTACAGGCAACACTATTTAGTAATTGTAATAAAATGTCACAATTGTGCATAGATGTCACTGATAATCTGTTTGCAAATAAATGTTAAAAGGACAAAAAAAAAAACCTCAGTTGCATCAAGTACAGCCAGCAAATGGGCTATAGTATATATACAGTTCAAATCAATTGTGCAGCAGGGTGTAAATACATACTAGAGGTAGTAAACAGAAAAAGCTTTATACAAAATTATCAAATCAGACAAAAGTTCATAATTTAATAAAATAAATGTATAACCATAGTGTTAGGCTGACATACATTCTATTTTCACAGCATAGGGCAGGTAAACAGTGCTGAAGTACTACAGGGGGAGGGGTACTTTCTCAGTTTTACACTGACTGTATAAGAGGGAGGGGCACTTTCTCAGTTTTACACTGACTGTATAAACAGACTGTGGCAAGGGTCTGAAATAAAGCTACATAAAAATAAATAATAAAGGTATAAAATAAAGCTACAAGAAAAAATATATCTCATTCATTCTTGACAATACTCTTTTAGGTAGAGGGAAAACAGGTATTAGTGTATTAGAAATACTGGTAAACTGGATTAAACCTGACAGGATAAGATATTTTACAAGTTGTTAATAGCTATCATAATGGTTATTATTTTATTGTTTAGAAAAAACAAGAGATGATTTAAAATTGCTTTATTAAAGCTATACAAGAGAGAATAAAGATATGCAAAATGCATAAATGTTTCTAATAGCAAGAATGGTCACTATTTTCAATATGTTTTTGGCAAAACAATGTTGGTATAAAAAAGCATGAATATTTTTAATTGTTGAGTATGTAGTTTAAAATAACAGGACATATGGATTTGGTGTCAATTCCACTAGATATTTCTAAAGAGACAAACATTTTCCAAGATTTTGCTTAATATTAATGTTATTAAATTTGTAAGATTAGACTAAATGTACTTTATAGTCATTGTATGTACAAATGCAGAAGAATTCAGTACAAATTAAATAAATGTCTAGTAATAAATATGTGTGAAAAAACATATTTAAATAAAAAGTGGGTCCAGTATACCTAGTAAATTGAAATGCATGAACAGCAAACAGTCTATGTAAATACATACTGTACAGAATACATTGTAGCAGTTCAGAGACATGAACACAATGTGATGGTTAAAATGACATTGAAATTGTGTGTTTTCAGTAGTGTATAAATGCTTGCAGTAGCACATAGTTATTGTCTCTTATAGTTAATTCAACAGTTGCAAAGAGTTAATGAAACAGTTCTAAGTCATAATTTAAATTCTGTGATTGCAAAATAATAAATTGATCATGTTAAAAAAAATAACATTAAAGCAGACACAGCTCATAACTGATAAAATATTTTCACAGAATGGTCTGCAAAAGAAAAAGTTTTAAATACATTCAGTTTTGGTAGTAATACTTTAATATCATTGTATTAACTATGTAAAATTGCATTTTGATTTGTTGTATCAAACTAAAGGTTTGTTTCTTGTGTTTTCTATATAAAATGTTTTGAGTATGTTTAAAAACAGAGGGAATTGTTAGATTTTATGAATATAAATCTGAAATTAATTATGTTGTAAATATGCTGAAAGAAAAGGCTTGCTTAAATGCAGAAACAGAGTTTACTAATATGTGATCAGCAGTCATACTAAATGACCATGGCTTGGAAAAGGAATCTGCTGAATGGACATTCTTCCCTTACAGACTCAAAACAGGATGTATGCAAGAGCAAAAATACAAAATCTGCTTTTAAAGAATGGACATTTTTCCCTTACAGACTCAGAAACAGATGTATGCAAGAACAAAAATGCAAAATCTGCTTTTAAAGAACAATGACATGTTATTCTGCATGGAAAAACAGGATAACAGATGTTTTTTATACAAAGATCCAAATAAAATACAGGATGTTCACACTGTCAGAAAAGCTGATCTCTGACAATGTGTTTTCTCAAAAATATGTTTTTCTTCATAAAAAACAGGATATGCTTATCAGCATTGGTACAAGAACATATGGTCATATACACAGATCCAAATAGAATACAGACAATGTGTTTCCTCAAAAATATGTTTTTCTACATGGACATTAGGACACTGTTACAGGATATTCACACTGTCAGAAAAGCTGGTCTCTTACAAGACATTGTTAAACAAGGAAGTTTAGTATTGTTTCTACAGGATAAGCAATTCTCCAAAATATGTCTATGCAGGACTAAAAAGAGTATATAAAGAGCTGTATAAATCCAGCTATGTTAGAGAGGTTTGGTAGGGACACAAGTCCCAAGGTAAATGTTATATCTCTCACATCATCTGTACTATATGAGAAGTAAAGTTGGAACAGTACTTTTAAGCTGCAACGTTTGTCCAGTTTTATTTATTATAAAAGTTATTGGTTACTGCTCTTAAAGACAAGTGCTGCAAAGTATATTCTCTCATCAGTGTATATTCTGCAAGTTTCTGTATGCAACAGACTGTGAATGCAAATATAATCAGACTTTGAATTTTAGCAGAATCCAGCCAGCAAGACTGAGTGTCATAAGAACACTGCAAATCCATCACCAAGCAAGTAAGCACGTAAAGATCAAAATATTTTTTCACTACCAATCATGCAGCAGATGATATAAAATGTATATTGCTAAACTTGGCATACTTACAAGAAACTACAGCACTTACGGGATCAGAATCAGCCACCCATCAAACAATCATAAAATATTTCACTTCACATCTGTTGAGTAAGCCATTTCCACATGTCTTAGCTGTTTTTGTTTCATTTTAATTTTTTATACACACCGTTGAATCTGAACACCTGCCTGCATAACTCACAGTCTTTGTATATGTGCAGTAGCAGATGGCACCACAGAAGAACTCAGAACATAATTGTTAGAAGGTACACAGCTGAAGGGCTAATTTGAGTATTGTGTTGGAATGCATATGTCTCCCAGTATACCAAATGGGGGAACCAGAACACACCATCTGTATAAATGTTACCACTAAATAGAAATGTACACATCATATCTATTAAGTAAGCCATTCCTGTCTGTTATCATTTTTATTTTCTGCCACATTCATAGTAGGTGCACACTGCTGGATTCAAACACCTGCCTAATTTACTCTACAGTCTCTAGATCTGTGCACTAACTGCTGACAGCACAGAAGAAGTCATACTACAGTTGTAAGAAAGACACAGTTGAAGAGATAACATGAGCAGTGTGTTTGAATGCATATGGCCTCCCTTAAAAGGGAGTGTACCACTGATTAGAACTGTACACATCATAAATGTTGAGTAAGCCATACCTGCCTGGTGACATTTGCTTTTGTACGCACTCATGGAATGCCTGACCATCTAACTCACAGTCTCTACACCTATACACTTGCTGCTGATCCCACAGAAGAAGTCATAGCACAGATGTCAGAAAGCATACAGTTGAGGTGTCAACTTGGGCAGTGTGTTTGAATACATATGTCTTCCCTCAAAAGAGAGTACAACACTTGGGAGAAGATAACCCTCTTGCTGTGTAAATGTTAATAATAAGTTGGATCGTATGCATCACACTGTTGAGTAAGGCAGTCCTGCCTGTGAATAGTTGCTGATATGCACACTCATACCATCTACACAGTGCTAGACTTGAACACCTGCCTACTAAATTCTATGGTCTGTACAGTTGTGTGCTAACTACTGATACCACAGAAGAAGTCATATCAGACTTGTCATAAAACACACATTTGAAAGGATACCTTGAGCAGGGTGATGAAATGCATGCTGCTGTCCTTAAAAGGGAGTATGACATTCAAGGGTTCAAAACCCTCTTCCTGTGCAACTGTTAGCACTAAGTGGAATTGTACACATCACATCTGTTGAGTGAGCCAGTCCTGCTTGTTACCAGTTGCTTTTGCACACAAACACTGCTGGATTCAAGCATCTGCTTATTTAATTGTACATCCTCTAGATCTTTGCACAAACTGCTGATGGCACAGAGAAAGCCATATCAGAATTGTTAAACAGCACACATTTGAAGTGTCAAGTTAAGCAGTGTGTTGGAATGCATATGAGGGAGTACAATACTTGGGGTATCAAAGCCCTTCATCTGGGTAAACATTACCACCAAGCAGAATTCTACACATCATGTCTGTTGAGTAAGCCAGTCCTGCCCATTACCAGTTTCTTTTGTACACATACACACTACTTGATTTGAACACTTGCCTCCCACACGCTACATTTTTAGACCTGTGCACTAACTGCTGAAGCCACAGTGAAAGTCATACCAGAATTATTAGACAGCACACAGTTGCGGTGTATGTTACCATAAGTAGACTCATACACATCACACGTTAAGTAAGCCAGTCCTGCTGTTTACCAGTTGCCTTTATACACACACACTGCTAGATTTCCAACATCTGCCTACCTCACTCTACATTTTCTAGATCTATGCACCAACTGCTAATGTCACAGAAAAAAATCGTATCAGAGTTGTCAGAAAACACAAAGTTGAAGGGAGCATGAGACGTATGGAGGAAAGAGCAATGTGCTTTGTGAAACATACATCATCAAGGATCACAACTCACAACATACTGCAGAATACACTGACTAAACCATTGAGTCTGTTAAACTTATAACATTTCCTCATAATCCAATCAGTATTGCTTTCTATCACTCAGGGGAGACAAGCATATTAGTGTGAGAAGCACCATATGAATGCATGTTAAGGCAAATTCTCATCAGTTTTTGCCATAAGATATGAAGTGTCTTTTACCATCAGTTAGTTTGCTGCTTGATGCCAAGTGTCATGCAATGGTGAAAGTAGCAAGAGTAACTTGTAGTATTCTGAAGTGCATTTTCATGTCTGTTAAGTGATGCATTTGTTACTTTACATAAATTGTTGTGGTAGGGAATGAGATATATGCATGTAACAGTGATGTTATGTACATGTTACTGGATTGGGACTCATGATGGATTAAATGATATGTTCCACAACAGTGTTATCACAGGTGAATTCATAAAGGGACTTAGACTGTCATGTGTCTAAAAAGTCTCAGGTGAAGGAATTGAGTAGAATGGCACTCATAAAGTTGCTGTTAGAGTGACTGAACAGGAAGGTGTTGGGTGATACTGACAGCTGTCATACAGTGGAGTGCTACCCATACATTCATATTTAATAGTCTCCAGATCACTGCATTATGCACTATTGCAAGTAAGTCTTATGTTTATGTCTGCATCAGTAAAAACTCATTATATATGTGTACAGTGTGCATGGTAATAACAAGGTATACATGCAAATGGTATTACTATTGCCCTCATCACTACCAGCCTGCAGATATGTTTGTAATTGTACTTTTTCCAATGGAACACACTCTGAGACAGGAAAGGAAAATGAGATACAATACTTCCCTCATTTATGTACAGCAGTGCACTGAGTGCATTGGAATGGACTCCTCATAGCAGGTATGCAATAAGCCAATAAAGCTTGTGCAACTAATATAGCCTACTGACATCACTTTCAGTCTGTTAGTATTTCTTACTGAAGTCCACTGCTGCCAGGCTTGTTTGTGTGACTGATGGCAAAGTATTCGGACATGCATAATTATTTTTTTAATGTTTTTCCTAGGAAGGGAACTAGCAGTAGGCTTTGCAGCTTGATACTAATCATCGGGCAAATGCTGGAGACACAAATATATATTTCTATTTATATGCCATTTCTGGCCATGTGTGTGTGGTGTGTGAATCCATTTCTTGACCAGATTAAAGGTGTGAAATGGGCTTGATAGGATGATGGTGAAAATGGGGAGTGAGCAGAGTGTAGGACACAGGAGGAATAATTAAGGAATGAGCAGGATGGTGGTGGGAGAGAACCATAGCTATCCATTTATTCACAAGCTGAGATTGCATATCTACAAAGAGTTTAGTAAATGTGGATGAATACCCACATCATAAATGATGTGTGACAAAAACTTAATAATATTTAAACAATTTGATCAAATCAGGTGGGTTTTATACACACATAGGCAAAGGTGAGAGTTATGCATGAGATGTAATTTTTTGTCCTAGCTTTTTTTTTTTTTTTGTGGGACAGGTGCACTTTTTATTATTTTTTTTAAAGAGGAAGAAAGAGAAGGAAATGTTGTGGGAGGTATTTAGGAAAAAAGGGGTAGGTATATAAGGTTGGTTAGGTACAGACATACAGGACAGATGGGGGTGATAAAGGACATGAGGGAAGGGGACACCATGATTTGGGTCAGACATGGGACTTCAAAGGTGCATCCCAATCCAGTGTGAGTAAAGTGGGAATGTAGTCCTTACCTTCAGAACAGTCAGCAATCGACATACGCCCATCTTTGCTTAACCTTTGACTAGTTCAAAGGAGCATGAGCTAATCATACAGGTCTGTACAGTTTGCAAATGTAGAATATGCATACGTATGTAGTTGTCTGACAACTACTTGTGGCCTGCTGTCCACATTATTGATAACCTATTTATAAAATCAGTACCATTATGAAATGGCTATCAGTTATACATGAACTCATACTTAACATGTGCCTCTTTGAGACATCACAGTCTGTCTTGATGTATCTCCCAGTTTCCTTCAATCTCAAGGAGCTACACATAAACAAAACCAGTAATGACTTGTGTGTGTTGCCATATCATGGTAATGTATTGCATGATTATTGTGCCTTATACTTACAGACCTGCAATATTTTATGAGACATGTAATGATCCTGTCATTGGCGATGGCTTCTCCCGAAAGTCTAGTACAGCTAAATGTTGCACCATATTTATACATATTGCTATAAGTTATCTGCTACCAATGTGCTTATGTTTTAGTCATCTGATTAGAATCTGGAATGTATACCTGCTGCCTAAACTAAAATAATCTAGACAAGGAGTTTGTTTCTAAACTTGGTATCCTCGCTACTGTTTCTCAGACATGCCAAATCGCATATTTTTTCCAGAGGAAACACGTCTTCAGCATTTAACTATCCCTGTCAGCTTTTTATTAATAATGCAGCAGTTTGTACAAATACTGTAGTCTTGCTTAATTCTTTGTCTTTGCCCTGCAAATTTTAACTATGTCTGTTTAATGAGAACCTAGTATGTGTTGACATATGTTAATATAATAATTGGTCATAAGTAAGGGTAGCTTATCTATTATATAATTTATTCTGTTTCTTGTTACTTATTGCCTCTCTTAATTGACTGGAAGGCAATATTTTTACTATGTGTAATATCACTGCATGTAAAGTATAGTGTTCTGGTTTCCATACCCCTCTTATCTTCACCTTACTTATCTTTGTCTTTTCTGATTTATTTTCTGTTAAATCTTAACCTTAACTGCTGGCACCCCATCTGACTACCTTTGTGACCTTCTTCTACAGTCACATGTGCTCCAGACACCATTTCTGAACTTAAAAGTTCAGCAACTTACAAGATAATTGTATGTAAACTATTCTGTTTATAACCTAATCTCTGGGAGAGTGCATAGCTTTGGTCGGCAGTTGTCCCTCATCCCCCTGCAACCTTCCATCTCTCTTTCAGTACAAGACCAGATCCAGTATCTTTTATTTGTTTTCTCACCTCCCAGGTAACTGTTTCTGAAGAGTACTCCCTATTAATTCATTATTTTCTCTCAAGTGACATCAACCGATAACCCTTACATCTACACAGCATAAGCTACCTTGCATTTTTTGCTCATAAAATCCCCTTTCAAGTAGCACTGTATCCCATTCATAATGCTCACTTCTAACCTAACCAGTTTTTGTTAGGGCTTCTCAACTATTTTATTCTTTAAACAAAAGCGATTGTTTTTTCCAGTACCTGGCTCATCCTGCTCCATTTCCCCTCGCTACACTTGGGCTCACTCCGCTCCTTTATCCTACCCCCATTCACACCCAACCCCACATCAATTAAATTTCTTTTTTCATTAGCTCCTCCCCCACTCCACCATCCAATAGCAAGTACCCCCTCCCAATCTATCAACCAGTAACAATCAATGCCCTTATCATACTATAACCCAATTAATAAAACAATTACCCGATATAGTCACATTCAAAACTAGCTAGTACCCTTATAGAGCTTACCTATGATACCTCCTACCCATACCATCTACTAATGCATTCATATTATCCCTAACAATTAACAGCTACTTACACTTTTCTAAATTACCACTATGTCTATTCGTATACCTATCTTTCTACTCTGCCCCTTTGCCCTTTCACTATGTCACCTATCTCAACTAACATGCTTAACCAAGACTTCTATGCCCTCAAAACACACATCTACAACTACCATACAATCTTTACCCCTCCCCAGCTACTCTGGTATATCTCCTAACTTGTATGGCCTCAATATATTTCTATATACCAAATTAAAACTACTTCCACTCCATAAACGTAGTCACAACCATGTTTCCATCTCCATTCACTTAAAAAGAAACCTCCCACCCTTCAGCTACCTGTCCAACCAAGCTAACTTATTTCTTTGCGGAGATATCCACCCTAATCCAGGCCCTGTCCCTGTGAATGCCAACCCCCCAATTTACATAAATCATTAAATATCACAAAAGTCAGTCTTCAAAGTATTAGAAACAAAATACCAAAATTCCATACATAGCTGTCCCAGAATAAACCAGACATATTAGCTGCAACTGAAACCTAGTTAAAACCTTACATAAAGGATTCAGAATTCCTCCCCTCAGGTTATGCCTCTCTATGGGCTGATAGGCCCCATAAAAAAAAGGAGACAAGGATTTAAATTTCCCCAACACTTTCACCATTGTTCCATACCCAAACCTATCCCTCAATTCACTACTGACGAATTACTTAATTTCTCATTAACACTATAGCCAAACTCACCACTACTTTTCCCAACACTAAAGCTAATACTAACTGTTATCCATTATCACCTCCCTTTAAGGAAACAGCCCCCAACTCATCCACCTTTTCTTTCTCCCCCATTCCCATCACCATCATAATGAAACTTCTCCTTACACTGAAACCTGATTCCTGTTCTCCTGATAACTTACCTCCAGAATACCTCCAAATGTCAGCAAGATGCATTGCTTATCCCATCAGCATACGTCTCAACAGATCTCTCCAAGAGTCTTATGTTCCAACTATATGGAAAAAAGCATACATTCTTCCTCTCCATAAAGATGGTAACAACACAGATATCTCTAAATTCAGGCCCATTGTGATTCTCTCCCCCTCTCTAATATTCTAGAGAATTTTTTTTATTTATGTATTTAACACTTGTTTACCAGGAAAGTATAACTTGGAATGAAGCCAATTTTCATTGGAAGCCTGGGGAGAAACACTCCAGACGCATTCATTATCAACTTCTAAACTATCTACTACTAAACAAACTCCTCTCCTCAAGTCAACATGGATTTAGGCCTGGCCACAGCACTATTACTGCCATTATTTCCTTTATGGACACAGTCAGTCAAGCTAGAGACACTGGTAAATTTGTATCCTCTCTCTTTCTTGACCTTCCAAAAGCCTTTGATACGGTCTCTCACCCCCTACTCCTCAGTAAACTCTCCTCCCTAGGTATCTCCCCCAACTCTAAACTCGTTCACAAACTATCTAAAAGATAGACAACAATCCACTAGATGGCTCAACTCTTTCTCCCCATTTCTTAACTCTTCTAATGGTGTTTCCCAAGGCTCCATCTTAGGATCCTCTATTCAGTAGTTTCATAAATGACTTCCATACCAACATTAAATATGGAACTGTTGTACAACATGCAGATGATTCAACCATTATTTACTTTGCTAAATCAACAGCTGAATTTTTGCAGATATGCCAGAATGCCTTTACCACCACTGAAATATGGATGGCTAATAATCATCTAGCTTTAAACCCAAACAAAACTAAAATGTTATTATTTACTCCCAAGAAAAACTTTACTGTCAACAAGACAGATTTCACCATTCATTCTCAATCCAACAGTACTACAGAGGTTGTCTCCCACACTAAATCACTAGGAGTTATCCTCAACAAAAAACTGACATTTGACCTTCACATCCACAATAATATAAAACAATCAAACTATAAGCTAGGCACCCTCTACCAACAAAAATGCTATGTTAATTGCTCTACTAAATGTACTATTGCCTTAATTTTTCTCTTAGCTTAACTCCTGTAAGGTGATCCTCTCCACCCTAAAAACCAAGCTTAAGTCATGTTACAACAAGGTAGCCAAGTTTGCAAGCAATGCAAAATACTCTTCCCATCATTGTATTGCCTTAAAATCACTTAACTAGCTCGGACTTCCACATCATCTTACCTACCAACAGCTAATCACAGCTCATAAAATAATTTACAAACCTTCAAACTGCCCAGCCCTCTTTTCCATCTTAACTCACTACAACCCAAATAGGCCTCTTAGATCTGAAAATCAACTTTTCTGCAAGTAGACAAACCTACACTCCCAGCTGACAATATGCTTGATTCTTTCTCCATTGTCAGGCTTTGGAATTCTCTCCCATCAGCTATCAGAACCTCCAGTAATAGCTCTTTCTTCAAAAAATCATTGAGGCAACATCTCTCTACCCTATGACGATGCACATGTCTCAATTTTTATCCATCCATAACCTGACTGCCTACACTCTAAGTTTGTTCACGCCTTAATTTACATCCTTACCTCTTAAAACTTTCTTTTGTCACTACTCAAAACAAACAATTTAACTTTTCTCTACTATCCATCTTTGCCCTTCTGTCTATCTACACCTTCATTCCACTCTGCTGCCTATACTCTCAAAACACCTTGAAGATACTGCTAAGATATTGTTTTCTTCAGTATATTACCTCTTGTGTTTAATATTACAATCACTTGACTAGTTTGTAACTTTTATCTATATAAATCTGTACATATCATGTTTGCATACTTTTTCAACTATTGTATATTACTGTCTGTTGTGTGAATGTTGCTTGTATCTTCTAGTTGTCTGACATTTTATGTACTGCTTTATATGCTATGTGCTGTTATACTGTGGTGCTTTTCTCCCCGAGTCTCCACTGAAAATGGGTTCTCTTGGCTCAGTGGACTTTCCTGGTAAACAAATGCCAATAAATAAATAAATAAATAATAATGAGGTCCTGTTTTTAAGTGACTGTAATGATGACAGCACTGTTCCCCATACATAAGATGCCAGTAGCACAGCAGACAGCCTCATCTAGACTATTCCAAACTTCAGCCTTGTACTGAAACCTGGTATAGCCACCCTGCAGAAGCCTTCAGTTGTAATTTTTAATGAGAATTACAACACAAATCTGAGACTCCTCCTTGGATCACCTCTGTGCTCTGAATGGAGCACTGTCCTCACCATCACCTGCTATGTTTTCTCTTCAAAGATCTGAGGAAAAATGACAGGGAATTGGTGCCCAAATCAGATCTCACTTGCACCACCTTGTATGCAATGGTGGATACTGTGGAGAACCACAATTGCACAAGAGAAGGCACAGAAATGACTTAGAATTAAACGCATGTATTATTTCTTCAATGTCCATTTTAGGTGAGAAACATGGCAGTAGCACTTGGCCATGTGTGCGTGTGTGTGTGTGTGTGTGTATATATATATATATATATATATATATATATATATATATATATATATATATGTTATTACTTAAATTGATCAAATACCATTTGTGTTGACGTGCATAATGTCGAAAGAAATTAATCGACATTATGCACATCTACACCCAACTATGCATGCACCAAGAATTAATCTTGATGCATGCAAAACTTAAAAAAAAAAAACACAAACAAAGCATTGCTTTCTGCAGTGTAGCAAGCCCCCCTGCACCCTGCACACCCCATGCTAATCATATATTCTAATTCTGAGATCACACAATCCCAAAGGGAAAAGGGTATATTCCCCCACCTGGGGATTGCCAATGTCACATGCCTGTTGACCATTTGCTTAGTTGACCAAATTGTGTTGATTAAACAGATGTTAACCAAAGTACCATTCAACAAAGTTACCTAGACCCATATAGATACATATATATGCTCCACAGTGACTCTGACTCATGTTGGGTACTGCTAATATCTGAGTTACATTTCAATTTATTTTGTTCCACTTATTCTTGTGCAGTCATGGATGATTTATAGCATTTTTAACGTTAACAGTAATGAAATGACTGGCATGATATCATTGCTGCTCTGTGTTGCCCTTACATACATCTTCTTTCAGTATTACAGAATGCATTGGTATGACATAAAAATAAAAAAGGGATTGATAGCACCTTGGAATTGAATCTATTACAAAATGAGACATGAACTTCTGAACTCTCTCTGTTAAGTAGTTACACCACAGGGGAAATGACATTGGAAGTGTGTAAAGCAAGGGCTACAAATATGTACATGACTGGGAATATACCTGCATAACATAGCCTACATCTTTATGTGTATCAGGAAATATACAGTTTATATATTGTACTACTGTGTATACGTCATAATGTCTTATCAAGTTATAATTTTTCTGGTCATGTCTATGTGATTCTGCTTTACTGTACTACATATTCTTACTGATGTGGCAGTACCCAAATCAAGACCTGTTCAATATATGACAATGCTGTAACTACTGCAGTATACGCTGCTCCTTCATTGCAGCAATATGAGACCGAAATGCTTTTATGTGGAAAACTTTCCCCTTGCATTAATTGTTTTCTTATCTTGAATGCTAACTGATGTGTGCCAATGCCAAGCTAAAGTGCATGGCTGATGGCAAAGTCTTAGTGCATGCGTATTTTTTTGTGTTCTTGCCATAGGGTGAAAAGTGTCATTTCTCAACAATCTGACCACTGACAGAGAGCTATGCCAACTGATGCACAAAGAATGAATATAAAAAACACATTTTTAGTTGTTGTCCATTTGTGTGTTGTGCTTGTGTTTTAACATGCATCGGTATTATTTTATAGGATGTTAAATGTTGAGGAAAGGACCATACAGGTTGTACATGGGGGAATGTCCACCCAAGCATATTCCCAGAAGATTTAGGCAAGATCAGTATACAGATATGTCAATGAAGCAGTGTGAATACATGTTTTGCAAGCTGTGTAGATGTGCTCTTCATATTCAACTCCCTTAGCACATTGCTACTTATGTCTTCTAATTTTTGTACATGTAACATTTATTCAACAGCATACACTCAGAAATGTGTTATTATTATTATTATTATTATTATTATTACTGAGGTGACCACTCCAAGGGATACCTAGGTAACATTATTAGGGCTATTACCTATGATCAACAAATATATTTCAACATTGCCATTATAAATTACATATTTGCCTAGAAAGTTTAGGGTACATTACAAGGTAAAAAAATAATCACCCATTATTATGCCACATAAAAGTATGCTATCCTTTATGTGGATTCAAATTCTATACCTATTGCATCGTCATTTAGTACATTCTTCATTAACATGTAGAGCCATTCAGGCAGTTACAGATAAAGTAAGTTTTGACATTCAGTAATGTCCAGTATGCTAAGTGTAACAAGACACTGCCAGTCTTATTTGAATGACTGATGTCTAAGTCTTTGCACATGCAGAATTATTTTTTGAATTTTTACTATAGGATAGGAGCAGTCATTCCATAAAGGACATCAGTAACCGGCATTGATGCACAATGGCAAACATTGTGCAAAGGATGACACAAAAGAAAATTATTGATAAAATTTATTGTACTTATTTTTCAATGGTGTGGGTTTCAACAAGTGAAATGTGTATATTAATTATCCATAATTTCACTTAGACAACACCTTCGCAAGATTTGAACACTGCACCTGTGGCATTACAATGGAACATGGACATCAATCATTTATTGTGCCACATGACCAGTAAAAGAGGAAAGTCAACTAAATGTGCAGATCATTCTACTTCTGAAATGTGCACTTATGTTTTACTATACTGATGGTGTCAGGCTTTTTTTATTTTTTTCCTTGCACAGTACAGTAGAAAAAGCAGAAAGTCAACTACACCTGCAGATCTTTCTACTTCTGAAATGTGCACTGTTTCACTATATGGATGGTATCAGACTGTTTTATTTTTCATTACACAGTACAGTGGTGGTGCTGCGGTAGTGTTGTCGCCTCACAGCAAGATGTTGTCCCGTTCGATTCTCAGCTAGAGCGTCTTCTGTGGAGACATGCATGAATGGGCGTACCTTCGTTGAAGGTTGTGCGTTAGGGCCGGCAACTCAGCATGTAAAAATCAACTGCCAATCATTAGCGGACCGGAATTCCGCTGTGGTGACCCCTAACTGGGAAAAGCCAAAAGACGCAACATATGCTTTAGGTTTCAGTCACATTTACAGAGGTGTGGATATCATTCACATTGTTAGCCATCTTCATTCCATGTCTAGGATGTGTGCACAGCCACCTCACATAAATTTTAGAATATGTGCACAAGGATGTGTATCAAGGTCCACTCCTATTTCAATATAAGTACAACTTAAAGCCTTCTGTAAGAATTACCTGTGTGTGACACAACTTCTCAAAGTGGGATCAACACCTTGTTTATCTCCTCAAAATATGCAAATTGAGTTATTAAGAAAAGGTAATGAACTGAGAGCTAATTAACATATTACATGTGCCCAGAATTTATCTACACCTTATGAGTATGATGTGAGTTATGGAACTTCCATCATTTTAGGGAAGATTGCCTTGTTTCCCAACTGTGTCCGAACATATACTGTCAATGTTTTTGCTATGGGAGTAGTGAGGATAGTCGATAAAATATTTCAAGGTACATATTCTTCCATACAACTACTTATTCTTAGTATGCTAATAAATATTTCATGTGCTGTCTACCTCCAGTGATTTAATAAATCCTGTTCAAGTAATTTGAAATCTACTTCATGAGGGTCAGGCAACACACACATTTATGTGTACATAATTCTTTAGTATTATTTTAACATGCTAAATGTTTAGACAGTCACTGGGGGAGCTATGTAAGCTTTTCTTACATTCCCCATATTCTCTACTTATGATATTTTCTCTTCTTGGTAGGTTCCTTTCCTGCATCTGCTATTATTTATTTTCTTCAGTAGTTTATTTGTGTGTGGGGGGTGGGAGTACATATGGGATATTACAGTGCTGGTTGTATAGTACAGGTTACACCTATATTCAAAGTTATGTTTGGGAACTTGCAATGTTGTTTAGACTGTTGTTTCTCCTGTACTTTTCACTGACTGCATATTGATATATCTTGTTCCATAACTATAAAAGTCTGTACTACCATGTGTTAAGCTGTGTTGTGATATACAGTTTTTACTCAATTACAACAGGATTATGTATCCCAAATCTAAAAGTCAGAAGGGCTCATCCTCAAGGAAAGCAACTTTCTCAGATACTGAGAATGAGCAACAAGCCATCTGTCTCCATGATGGATGGATCCTTGATTTACATGTCTCAGACAAGTCTTTCCATGACTCCATCTGTTAATAGCTGCCATCTGACATATATGCAGGGCCATTGTGGAGGCACAGGCAAGTTCCACCAGGGCCTCAGAAGAGGTCATAAGACTACTGCATTTCATGCATTCTGATGTATGAGACTGCATGGACCATGTGTGTGACTCCTTGTACAGGATGAATGATCCAGTGGACCACGCAGTGTCTGTTCTGGGTTGTCTGTTGGGGAGGGGCAGCATCCATTAGAATAGTTTGTTGGTACATTGTCAGTTGTCAGCTGATATGGCCATGGAAGAGCCAAGTCTCACTCCTACAGTGTTACCACTTTCACTGCAACATTAGTGGTGAATGTATTCACACCCAGAAGTGGTCATCCTTGAGGTCAGTGTCCTGGACGTGGTCATGGTGACAGCTCAACCAACAGACATCATTTACATTCAGGTAGTGCTCTGACTTCAAGCCAGGGTTGTGGAAGTAGCAGTGGAACTCCTGAAAGAGGTAGTTAACATGATCAGGGGTGTCCAGGACAAAGTTAATCCCTACCATGAAAGGATCTTACCTGTCTAGGATGCCAGGGGTAGTGATAGCACAAATGGTGTGGAGGTATCCCTGCAGACCAATACATGCTCACTTCACATTGAACTTGACACCACACACACACACACACACACACACACACACACACACACACACACACACACTCTTCACAATGGCCTTCATTACATCTGTACATACTAGCCCTGAGCATACGTACTTGCTGTTAATTAGTCTCTCACACTCACACACTTCCTCTGTTTAACATGTGCCCTTCTGTAACCCCCCCCCCATTGTGCAAATGATGATGACTGTGCCCTGCCCTTTGCACAGTCTGTGACTTAGGATTATGCCTATGTCTGATGCACAGAGTGGCCAGCCAATGTATGGTTAGTCAAGGGTCTTGTTGTCATTTGGATATGTGATCATGTATTTAAGACATGGGTTTTGATTACTTCTAATGTATATCTCTGATGAAGCCACAAGAGGCTTGTGGCGAAAACGCTTGATTTCTTGTCATTAATAAACTTGCGTTCAGGCATTTCTTCATTGTTTGACCAAGGTTGCTGTGGTATTTTTTCGTATTTTATCAGTTTCATTTTTGGTTGGTTTTCATTTTTAATTTTTGTTTAGCCTGCTTACATTCTGTAGTAGTAGTAGTAGTAGTGTTTGTATAGGATAGCATGCTCATCCACTTGCACAGATGATGCAGAGAGTTCCCGGCCTTCTGGAGAGGTGTCTCACTTGGGTTGATTATGTGTGATGCACACAGTGAGCAGGCAATGCATAGTTGGGTAAAAATCCTTCTTTGTGTTGTATAATTGCAAATTATTATTTGTGTCTGAACTTGTGCTTATGTTCTGTAGTCATACTTGCATATAATATCTTGCTTGTGCACCCATGCAAATGAAACTGTGATTGGCCTGCCCTCTGGAGGGTTGTTTAACATGGGCTGATTATGTCTGATGTGCAGAGTGGCCAGGAAATGCATAGGTAAGCATAGTATGTTTCGTATGACTGCATCATTGTTATTGTTTATATTAGCTGTATATATCAGTGTTATAATATTCCTGTGTAGGCATTGTGATTTTTACTTTCTGCTTACTATGTGTATGTATTGTAGTATTTGCTTGTGACAGATTGGTTGATTACACACCTTTTCTACTTCTCCTCAGAATTTCCTACCCTGGGGTTATCTATGTTTGATGCTTACAGTAGCCAGCCAGTGCATGGGTACACAAAGTCTGGTATGGCTGTATGCATCAATTTTACTTTTTGTATCTGCTGAGCTCTAATGTTAATTAAGTGGTAAATATATGTGCAGTTTTCTGCCTCCTAGCCAGTGCCATGGCATATTGAGCTTGTCTCTGTCTGCCATAATCGCCCCCTCCAGCTGGCTCCTCATCTGACCCAATATCTGTATCAGCTGCCACTGGTTGTGGTGCTGGAAGCTGTGGTCCCTCTACTGGGTCATTCACCCTACTGCAATTGTTTTCTTAGTATAATATTATGTAAAATGGCATATACAGTCATTATTTTGGCAGAGGTGGCAGGGCATACTGTGGAGCACTTCCAAATATATTCAGACAGTAGATCTATGACTTGAGAAGCCCAAGTGCACTGTCTATGATGTTTCTAGTTTGTGTGTGTGCAATGTTGAAATCTTCCTCAGTGGGATTGTGTTTGTTTCTCATAGGACTCATGAGCCAACGTTCTAGGGTATATCCGGCATCCCCCACTACATATCCTTGTAGGAAGTCACCTCTTGCAAACCTTTGGTAGAAGACACAGATGTGCCATATGTGGGAATCAATGAAACTGCCTGGGTGGCTTTTATACACAGTGCAGATGATACCTTGTGCATTGCAGACCACCTGGCAGTTGTTGAAGTAATACCCATTTCTGTTCACATACCTCTTTCTCAGTTTACCAGGTGGGGGCTTTATTTCAATGTGGGTGCAGTCTATGGCCCCCAGTACCTCAAAGAAATGGGCTATGCCATAAATAGTTTGCAGAAACCACATAGTTCCCCCGGGTCTACTACTAATGCCCGAAACGACGATTCCCCGATGGAAAACTCACCGACGCCAGATGACCGACAGGTAAGTGTACCGACAGGGTGATTTGCCGACAGCGGAAAGACCGACAAGGGAATGTGCGATCGCGGCACGGTAAGTGTGCGATGGTGACGGAGTTAGGAGCGGTCAGGTAAGTGCTCGAGATTGTGGGATGTCGGGTTAGGCTGTGGGAAAGGTGAGTGTGTGTACGTGTCGGAGGTATGGTTCGGGTAAGGTAAGTGTGTGCTAGTGAGGGACTGTAGTTTAGGGACGGGTTAAGTGAGTTAGGGTTAGGGTGCAGGTAGGTGAAGTGTGCGTTAGTGTCGGAGCTTGGGCTAGGGGTGGGTTAAGTGAGTTAGGGTTAGGGTGCAGGTAGGTGAAGTGTGTGTTAGTGTCGGAGCTTGGGCTAGGGGTGGGTTAAGTGAGTTAGGGTTAGGGTGCAGGTAGGTGATGTGTGCGTTAGTGTCGGAGCTTGGGCTAGGGGTGGGTTAAGTGAGTTAGGGTTAGGGTGCAGGTAGGTGAAGTGTGCGATAGTGTCGGACCTTAGGGTTAGGGTTTGGGTCAGGGCTAGTGTGTATGCTATGTAGTGTCGCGTGTTGTTTACGTTCTGTGTGTCGGTGTAATGGTGTTCGGTGTAATGGTGTTCGGTGTTTTGCGTTGTCGGGTTTGTGTGATGTCGGTCATCTGGCGTCGGGGAGTTTTCCGTCGGGGAATCGTCGTGTCGGTAATTAGTAGTAGACCCAGTTCCCCCACATGCTGAAACGCTGCATGGAGGAACTAGTGGCATATTCTTGAGGCTGATGCCTATAAAACCCCACACTGTGTCCTCTGTAGGTTGCTGAAAGTCTCTGTAACTAAAATATGTAAAGCTACACATACTTTTTTTAATCAAGAAACATCTTTATTAAATTATCACATATGACATAGTCAATTTTACATTTATATAAATGAAAATAAACCATACCAAAACAATCTCAGTTGCAAACATTATACATTACAAAGCATGCTGACACAACTGTAGATGCAAACATTATGCATCACTTATAATATATCCAGTCATTGTCAGTCAGCCATTACATAGCTCATTGAAATTCTGCCTTCTGTTAAACCTCATTCTTCCTCTGCCTGTATTGATCCCACAATTCCAATTTTTTCCTATTTAATTTGCTCCTACCCTTTTCTAAAGATACCAATTCCAGTTGTTTCATCTCTGCTACTATTTTCACTACTTCTACTAAAGTTGGTTTAGACTTTGATTTCCATTTTCAAGTAATTGCTTTTTTGTCAGCCATCATAATTAGACCTAGCAAGGCCTTACTATGTCTAAGCAATTTCAATTCTGTATCATAGCTCAAAAAATAATTTCCTTAGTGGCACCAGTTTGCTCACCCAATAGCTCCAACAGAGCAATTTGCAGGGAATCTTTAAAGTCTGCCAACTCATTACACTCCAAAAAAATATGTTCCCAGTTATCTCTTTCTTCCTCATCACACCTCCAACATTTGCTGTCTACCTGAGGCAAAATTCCCTGGAGTCTACCTGGGGCACAAAAACACCCATGTAAACACCTCCAAGCAAAGATTCCAAATTTCCTAGACTCCGTTGCACAGCCAGGAGACACACACACACACACATTCCCCCCACTGCTCTCTCATGAATTGCTTATCCAGTCTCTCTTCCCAATCCTTTCTAACCTCCTCTGATTGATTCTTATAGTTGTCATGCAACATTTTGCATGCTTTACCAATTATTCCCCTCCTAATGGCAACTTCTTTTGTAGATTCTACCAAAAACTCCACCAGTGCTGGTCTTTTGTTTAGGATATCCCCATTTCCCTTTCTCTGTCCACACACTGATATCAATCCCTGACAGAGAAGGCAATCCCTAACCCACAGTCCAAATAAGCTCCAGGCATCCTCCCACTCCATTAACCCCCCCTCCAGCTCACCACTCCCAGTACCCTGGCTCCCCTGCTAGTCCCCTCCAACAAACTTCAGCCCCCTCTTGCCTACCATCTGCATCCTAAATTGAAATCATCCCCATTGGCAGAATCTCCCTTTTCCTATATATTGTATGAAAGGGCTGTTTAAGTCTTTTATAGTTTGGTATCCCTTTAAGTGCTCAATTGGATAATTGAGAGATACATAGTATAAATGTAGGGATGTTTTTAGTTCTTGTATACACCTGAAGAAGCCAGTTGGTGAAAGCGCTTGTGTTATCTGTGAATAAAGCTTTTGGAAGAGACCTGCAGCCTGCCTCTGTTTCTCTGTATATTTGGATTTCTTTTTGTATCTTGAGGTACTTGGTTGTCCCTTTGGATTTAATTTGTTTTTGTGGAAGAATTGCTGTTTGTTTTTTACACATGGAGACCAGGAAATGGCTACAGGAATTGAGAATATAGAGTTGGATTATAACCCCTCAAGTAACTCCCTATGGACTGATAAAAATGTGAACAATTTTATCATGAAGGTGAGCAAAAAGAATAATCCTTTGTTACATGGAAAAAAATGTGTCTGAATTTGATGAAATGACTGAAGTAGATTTTATAGCACTGAAAAGTGAACTGTTCTCTTTGGAAAAAGAGCTATTAAGGCTTAAAAGAACACAGTATGAGAAATATCATTTGCAATTATGCTTTGAAGAAAATATCATACAGAGGGGCTTGAGAATTTTAAAAATGCCAGCTCAGATCAATTGGATCCAATATTGTTGAGTGCCTGGCAAAAACTGACTACACAAACAAGTTTGGGGTACTTAAAATTGCTATCGGAAGCTGCTGAGCAGGAAGAATTAAAACTTTTGTCAACAGTAAAAATTATAAGTACCTCGACTTGTATAAAAAATATGAGTCAGCTGTTCTTATGAAACCAGTAACTGACATCCTTGATAACGTGTCTGCGTATGAGCGCAGACTGACTCAAATTAAATTAATGAAATTGGAAAGAGATAGAACGGATTTCCTGAACAGCCATGTGTTTATGTGGCCGAGAAATGTAAATCCTGCTAAGCAGGAAAATAGTTTTCCTACTAAAAACACTGGTACAGCTGAGTCAGTGTTGTTCAACAATGTTACTATAAACAAAGAAACTGATTTATCTGTGTTAATTCATCAGAAAGGTGACGAGGCACAATTTACATCTGAAGGGAGTGGTTCAATGACTGCAGAGTTAGGTTGTAACCTGGCTCCATCTGACAATATTGTCAACAGGAAAAGAACGGTTACTATCCAGGCACAAGTGCATAATGGAACAAATGGAAGCATGCAAAATGAATTTGATGAAGAACTTCATCCTGCCTCTCCTTTTTTGGAGGGTTCTCAACCAGTGGGTCTGCAATTTCCGTTACCAACCAGGAGCCGCTCGAACAGCAGAGGAAGAGGTCGGCAGAGCCAGTCTCAGATAAGGGGAAGAAGTGCAACCAGACAAAAAAGGAAACAAAAGGACAGCATGGTCAGTCCATACACCATAAAGAAAGCATTTTTAAACAACAAAAGTTAGTCATAAATTTATCACAATATGTTTTGTCGGATAATGAGCTCAAAGTTCTGGAAAAAGGGTTATCCTTTATTCCTACAATGGACACTGATATCACTGAAGTAGTTTTAGATATTAAAATGTTTGTTAGAAACCTTATGTTGAAAATGATGTTTGTGAATGATAATATAAATAGTGAATGTGTGTATAGTAAACCCAGCTGTTTTATACCTAACATGAATCCATTGATTTCTGCATTTGAAAAAATATGTATCGATGATGTATACAAAAAATTTTATGAACAGGAAATGCTAGGCAATAAGAATAAATGGCACAATTTAACTAGGGATGAATGTACTGCCTTGAAAAATTTAAGAATTAATAACTCTATTATGATACATCCTGCTGACAAAGGAGGACCCATAGTAGTCTTAGACAAGGAAGATTATGATAGGAGAATGTTTCTTCTCTTGGATGATAGAGTTTTTTATAAACCTATCACTTTGTTACGGGTTAACAAAATGATTAAACATGTACATGAACAGTTAAAATTGATGGTAGATAATAACATTTTAGATGGGAAACTCTCTCAATATTTTCTTATTGCTAAACCTACTATCCCAATGATACAAGGATTACCCAAGCTACATAAAAGCATAGATAATCCACCAATGAGACCAATTGTGTCTGGTAGGAACTGGTGTACTGAGGCAATTTCAATTTATTTGGAAAAAACTTTGAGAATTCTTATAAATACCTCGGACCACATTCTTAAGGATACTGAACAATTTGTTAAGGACTTATATAAGTTCTGTGAAGATATCACAAGTAAACAAGTATTGCTTGTTACATTTGATGTTGTATCATTATTCACAGTTATACCCAATGATTATGAAATTAAGAGTGTAGCTGATTTAATGTATAATAATGGGAATTATGATTGCAATAAGATTGAGTTGATATGTAAGTTATTGGATCTTGTTTTAGAGAACAATGTCTTTGTATACAAAGACAAGATTTTTTGGCAATGCCAAGGCATTGCTATGGGAACGTCTTGTGTGAACAGCTATGCCAATGTGGTAATGTTAAAATGGGAGAAAGAATTTTTGATGACAAATGATTTTATAAAAGATATATTGTTCTACCGTATATTTGTAGATGACCTTTTTATGATATGGGGGGGCTCTATTGAAAAGTTAAAATTATTTGCTGATTATATTGATGCCTCAACAAGTTTCCTTAAGTTTACTTTGAACTTTTCAAATAAAGAAATAAGTTTCTTGGATGTTTTGATTATGCAGACCACAAATGGTGACCTGAGTATTAAAATGTTTAAGAAAGAATGTCATGTTAATAGTTTACTTAGGAGGGACAGTATGCATCCTCAGTTTATTTTTAAAAATGTGGCTCAAAATCATGCATTTAGAGCTTCCAGGCTTAACGCTATGGATGATGATTTTACGATGCAGTTAAACACAATGGAAACTGACTTGTTGGCAAGGGGAACAAAGATGGCTGCCGTTCTATAAGCACTGCAGTACTTCAGCTCTTCAAATACCTGAGAAAAAAATCAACCCTGTGGAGTTATACTTAGAGTAAACAAACTAATTGGCAGTTATTACTAATTGACCAGAAGTCACTTTTGGTTCTGAGAAAGAAAAATCGAAAAAAAATACTTGGTAATAGCAGGATTGGATCTGATTGTCAGGTTGACTCTGAACAGAGCACCAAACAAAGGACTGACTGATCTCACTTTTATAACTTTTCTTTGGGAAATAAATCTTCATGCAGAATTTCGAAATGTCAAAGGAGGACAAAAATATGGAAACTACAACTTCCAAAACCAAGCTGTCAGCTTTGCAATCACCGGAGAAAGAATCTTTAGTCAAGAGACAGAAAACTATCAAACAGCAAGAGACTGCAAAAACAGGGCCATCAACAAAATCTGATCAACAGGTCACAATGGAAGAAATCAAATTAGCATTGCTACCTATACAGGATGCCTTAAAAGAGCTAACATCTCAAACGCTTTCATTTAGTGACACATGTAATCGGATTCTCGAAAGAATGGAGAAAGCAGAAACTAGAATAGCTACCAATGAAGACAACATATTAATGCTCACTAAAAGAACAGAGACACATGGAACTGACATTCAAATGATGCAAAATAAAATTCTGGACTTGGAAGCAAGATCCAGACGTAACAATATAATCATCAGAGGGATCCCAGAATCTATTCAATATAATGACCTGATCACTTCTATTACACAAATATTCGAAATACTGCTCAAGGACTCTGAGGTTGTTAAGCAGATGGTCATAGAAAGGGTGCATAGAGCATACAGAGAATCTCAAGCTTCAAATATACCCAGACCTGTTTATGTTAAAATATTGAACTACCAAGATGTGAACAAAGTACTGTTAACTATTAAAAAATCTGGTGGATCTATAATGTGGCAAAATAATAAAATTTCCATAGCACAGGATTTGCCAACACAAATAAGGCAATCTAGACAAATGCTGGCTCCATATTGTAAGTTTCTGATTGACAAAAATATCAGATTTCAAATGAAATATCCCAATAACTTAATTTTTACTGTGGATGGCATTAAATACTCTGTAAGCACAAGGAAAGAAGCAAGACCTACTTTTTTGAAGATTTTTAAGGTTCTCCCATCTTCAGAAATGTGAACAGTCCATTTTGGCTTTCTGCAGCATCAGGGAGAATGGGATTCTTCATTTACGACAATCCGAGGCTTTAAAATCCTTTGTCTGTTCTGTTTCTTGTAGCAGGCCTGGAGTTTCATCTTCTTATCTTCTTATCTCGTAGTTCCAGTTTCAACGCAAAGTTCCCATGAAGTTTTATGACTGTAGCGAGCGTTTCTGATCCACGAGGCAACAGGAAATGCATTAGAGGAAGCAGAGGGACTGTTTTCAGCGTGGTGCAGCCAGGAGGTCCGTTCGCGAATTGGGTCCCCCGTCGCGAGCGCGAAGGAAAGGATTTGAACTGCCTTTACAGTTTAAATAGCTGAGAAGAAAGAGGAACTGCTGGCGAGGTAAAACGAAACCTGTTTGGACTTATTTTGAAGGAAAAGGACTGTAAGATAATGTGTGAAGTCAAAGTGATGCAGGTAAACGCTGTGGAAATGCATTGTGTATTAGAAAAGGAGATGGTTATGTGTAGTGGCAGAATAAGGTACTGTAGTTTTTTTTTATATTTGTTTTCTCTTTTTTTTCCCTATATCTCCCTTTTCTTTTACTCCTTTCCTTTATTCCTGCAGATAGGTTGTATTATTTCTAACTGATAAATGAGGTAAAAATGGTTAGTTGAACAGATTTAAACAATGTGCATATAATAATAAAAGAACATAAAAAAAGTTATTTCTTTATGTGTAATTTAAGGCATTTTTTCTTATTTCTTCTCCTTTTGTTGTGCTCCCTTCATGCTTTTTTTTTCTTTTTATTTTAACCCCTTGGTTCCTCTCTTATTCACATATGGTTATTACAAATGAAAGGGCCATTATAGTTTTATTTTGAACTGCATTGATTTTCAATATTAATGTGTTAGTAGGTAAGTTGTAGGGGAAGAACAAAGCAGATTAAAGTAGTTAAATCATTTTATTCAGTAGATACAGGATGTTGGGAAATGTTAAATAACTGTCTGCTTTCTATGTCAACTAATATTTAATATTGTATAGAACAACAAATTAGAATGTTATTTGCTATTGCTGAATATAAAGCTGAAGTGAACTGAAGTACATTAGAATCTCAGGGTACAATTAGTTTATTTGTATATCCATAAATATGTACAGAGCTGTAGTTACCTATAAGCAGTGTTTAGTAGGGAATGTCAGAATTAGGCTTTGTAGACGTAGAAGTAGTTGTTGTAGGTTTTTTGCATGGGGTTTCATTGTTAAATAATAGAATTAGTAGGTTAGTTACTCAGATGGTTTCCAGTAATGTGAAAAACCTATGTTCATCCTGGTCCAGAGGAATAGTGGGTAGGCACTGGGTAGGGATAGGATGGCAGTTTTGCTTCCATACAATTGATGATATGCCAACTTATGTTATTCTAAGGTTGCTCAAAGAGATTAGACATCGAGTTACATTTCTAATGAACGTTAAATGTGGATAATAGAATCTTGGAATGTCAAAGGGCTCCAGAACATGAAAAAAAGAAAGCTGTTTTTTCATTTGTTTCTTAAATCATCAGCATGTTGTATTTTATTACAAGAAACGCATATGACTAATGATCAGTGGGAGTCAGTGAAGGATAAGAAATGGGTTAGGAAGATTGTGACGGCGGAAGGAACAACAAATAGTCCAGGGGTGGCAATTTTAATTAAGAATCACTTTCAGGGAGATATTATGGATGTGAAAATGGATCAGGAGGGTAGATGGTGTTTGGTCCTTCTCACATCCAAATGTTATGATAAACCTATAGTACTAATATGTGTATATGCCCCTAATGTTAATCAGCATCATTTCATAGCTTCAATCTATTCCATTTTACAGTCATATAATAATTGCTATATAGTGTTGGGAGGTGACTGGAACTCTTATCAAGATCCTAAATTAGACAAGTTGGGTGCTTCTTCAGCGTTCAATAAACAGGCAATGGTAGCATTGAAAGAATTGAAAATGGATTTCAAACTCTATGACCCTTTTAAACATATACATTCACAAGGGAAAGCTGAGAATTTTACTTATTATTCAACCTGCCATAAAATGTGGTCGAGAATTGACTTTTTCTTAATTTCAGAGGTGCTGATCTCAGCTGACCCTAGTGTTTCTAATCAAGTCAGACAACTCTCAGACCATTCAAAGATAACTTTAACCTTAAACAGTAGTAATATGGATACTAAGAGGCTTCGAGGGTATAATTGGTCCTTGAACCCATATTTACTAACCAAGGAAGATATATTAATGGAAGTCAAGGAGATACTTAAACAGTCACTAAATAATATTTCCCAAAATAGACACCCAATAGATATAGAATGGGCTACAACTAAAACGCAGCTAAGAGGGCTATTTATCCAAAAAGCTACATATTATAAAAAATAGCAAAAGAAGACTCAGTTGGATTTAGAAACTAAAATTCAATTATTGGACCAAGATTTGATGAGGAACTATAATGAACAGACAGAAACTGAGCTATTAAGATGTCAAAAAGAACTATTTTTACTTCATAATAGAAATTTGTCACTTTATGAACAAAGAAATTTAGTTAAATATGCAAATCATATTCAAACCCCCTCGAAAACATTAGCTCATATTATTAACCAGATGAAATCAACACGATTAATTACTGAAATACACTATAACAATACTACATATACTGACAAGGCAGATATCATGAAGACCTTTGAAAAAATTTTTAATCAGATTTACGGTGAGAAGCAGACACTCTTGCAACATAAAGACAGAAAAGATTTTCTACAGAAAATCACTTTCCCTAATATTGACAAGGAATTTCATAGAGATTTAATCAAACCGATTACAGCTGAGGAGGTGTTCGAGACAATCAAGAAACTAAAGCCTCACAAAGCCCCAGGCCCAGATGGCTTGACCTCGGAATTCTACAAATCTTTTAGTGAGATTCTGAGCAGTGTATTGTCACAGACTTTTAATTATATCACTCTAAATAGAATTAATGATGCTCATTTTAATGCCTCAAGGACAGTTCTGATATTAAAGGAGAAAGGTGATTCCAAAAATCCTGATAATTACAGGCCTATATCACTTTTGAATATGGACATGAAAATCATGACATCCATTCTGGCGAGTAGGCTGAAAAAGGTAATAAACCCAATAATATCAGAGGAACAGGTGGGGTTTATGGATGGGAGACAGACCACGGATAATACCTTAACGCTCCATACCTTAATCTCTTATGCGAAATATAAAAACCTGAATTTGTATGCCCTAATTATTGATGCTCAGAAAGCATTTGATAGGGTTAATTTGGATTATTTATTTGATACATTACCTTATTTTAATATACCGCAGGAGTTTATCTCAATGTTAAGGATACTATATAAAAATGCATACACAAATTTATTTATAAATCACGAATGCTCGAATAGGATAAAAATCAAAAATGGTACCCGACAAGGCTGACCATTATCTCCCATCTTATTTAATCTTTACTTGGAGCCCTTATTTTTACACCTTAAGCAAAATGTTTTTTTATAATTCTCCTGTACTGTATGGAATAAAGGTTAGGATGGCTGCCTATGCAGATGATTTAAACATATATTGTACCACACCTGTTTCCGATACTGAAAAAATATTAGCTGCAATAGAAATCTTTGAGAGAACTTCCAACTACAAGCTAAATTTTAAAAAATCTAAAATATTCCCATTAAAGACACCCACACCCTTTTCAATGCTATCATTAATAGGACAAGTATTGACGGAAGAAAAGATAAAATATCTGGGGATTGTCTTCTCAACTGAAAATAGAGATTTTTTTATTAACAATGTAAAGTCAACTACAGATCAAATAACATTGGATCTTGAAAGATGGAGTAGATTGAAGTTACCAATGATGGCAAGAGCAGCTATCATAAGAATGAATGTTCTTCCTAGAATGTTATATATTTTTAGAGCTGCACAACTCAGAATTACCAAAACATTCTTCAAACAGCTTCATGTAAGATTGGGAAGATTTTTTGGGAACCTAGGAAGACGAGAATTTCATATGAAAAATGATGGGAAAAATAAGGGGGCTGGAATTACCAGATTTCGAAATGTACTATTTAGTGATTCAGGCCAACAGGATTTTAAAGACGTCTTACTTCGATAGTGATAGTAGAAAATGGACACCCAAATGGGTGTTCTTAACGTACAAGCATATAAATGAAGTGGGAGTCAATGCTAAAGCATTACCCTTTTTAAATAATTGGACAATGAGTAAATATAAGTTAATGGAGCACATCAAAAGCTATGTAACGGCAATTCAAACTCTTTTCGCTTCCTTAAATTTACTAAAATATATGATGGTTTTCCAACCGTTTCATAGGAACCCAAATTTAACAATTGGTGGTCAATTGATTGATCTAAAGAAATTCCCTTTAATCATGGAGTTAACTGTACTCGATTTATATCCTTTTCTAGGAGTACCAGTACATTATATTTTAAAAGAAATAGAACTCCCTATTTCCTATTTAACTATAGTAAGACGGCTAAAAGACTTGGTTATAAACTATTTTAACAACTTTGAAATGAAAGGGGAAGAATTAATCATTTCTCGTAATCTATGGGAAGCGCTGTTGCAGGATAGAAAATATATAACCGCAGCATATAAACTGATAAAAGAGAGGAAGTATAATAATTATATTCTTTTATCGAGTTACTGGAGAGGGAAATTGATATTGCCAGATGACAATAAGATATTGGAGGCATTTAAGTTAACATTAAAGTCCGTATCCCTTCAGAAATTGGTATTTACACAGCTGATGATATTTAACAATGCATACTATACTCGTCTCACTTTGCACAAATTTGATGCGAAGAATTCACCCATATGCCCACATTGCTTTGATCAGACAGCAGATTTGCTTCACATGTTCTGGAGTTGTAAGTGCATTTATAAATTGTGGAATTCATTAAAATTGCAGTTACAAAAAATGGGTTACCAAAATTCAACACTCTCTTGGGAGTTTATGATTCTTTATATTCCCCCGGAGAATCTAAATAAATCAAAAACGATTGTAATTATGAATATTTGCCTATTAATGAAATTATATATAGCCACAAATTGGTTGAACCCAGCCCAGACATCATGGGAAAATTTCAGATTGTTGGCAATAAAACACATCTTAGTGCATAAACTGTTAATTAGTGATCACAAGAAAAATATCAACAACATAAAAATCTGGAAGCAATTTTTTAATATTATTTTGGCTTAGAGGTTACTATCCACTTTTTCTCGGGAACCAGAGTATAGTCTAAATCAACCTTAGATTAGATAGAGTATGTACAGAAAAGACAGATTGTTGGCTTGGATTTGTTAATGTTGGATTTTTTTATTATTTTCCTTTTGATTGTTAGTGCTGTACCTTTGATCAATACATGAGGTTGATATATATGTGAAATTAACCAATGGAAGCATCTTGTATATATTGTATATAATGTGTGAATTTGTAATATGGTTGTGAAAAATAATAAAAAAATGATTATTGAAAAAAAAAAGGAAACTGACTTGTTGGATAGAGGTTATGATAAAAAATTAATTGATTGCAGTATTAATGCAGTAAAAAGTGTGAGACACAGCAGGGCCAAACCCTATTTTTCTAAACAGACAGAAGATAGTATTAAAGGTCATGTTAGAAAAGCACAATCACTTAAATTATGTTTTAGTTATTCAAGAGATATTAGATGATATACGAACATTATTAACAAGCATTGGAATATTCTAACGTCAGATAGGCAAATAAGTAAGTTTATAGGTGCATTTCCTGAGTTCATCTTTAAGATTAAAAAATCCTTGAAAAGGCAATTGCGTGGCCCTAGAAATTTTGTTTCATTTAATAATAATAAAGGCACTAGACCTTGTTTTAAATGCCAGTACTGTAAGTATATAAATACAGATGGTGAATTTGTACAACCTGATACAGGCAGACTATTTTAATTTTAGTATTAATGCTAGATGTGATTCTTCACATTTAGTTTACCTGGCTACTTGTAAGTAGAGAACACTACTTGTAAGTCAGAGAACATATTTATCATATTAAAAAAGGAAGTCTGTTTAATGCTTTGGCTAAACATGTTAAGGAAACTAGCATAGAACATCATTTTGTTTTTAGGGTGACAGATAGATATTTTGAAAATATAAGAGGTGGTGATTTTAGGGTACAAACAGAGAATTTGGAATTGAAATGGATTGTTAAATTGAGAGCTGATTATGGGCATGGCCTAAATGACCATGTACCACTAAAACCTTTTTTAAAAAATAGGGCTTTACGTAGGTAGTCATTTTGATGTTGAATTTTTGATTGTATATATATTGATGTATGTGTTTTATAGATTTTAGTATGATTTAATGTGTAAAAGAAGTATTAGCATGCTTTATTTAAGGTTTTACGTACATATATATATATATATATATATATATATATATATATATATATATATATATATATATATATATATATATATATATATATATTGTATGAAAGTGCTAAGTCTTTTAAAGTTTGGTATACCTTTAAGTGCTCAGTTGGATAATTGAGAGATACATAGTATAAATGTAGGGTTGTTTTTAGTTCTTGTATACACCTGAAGAAGCCATTTGGTGAAAGTGCTTGTGTTATCTGTGAATAAAGCTTTTGGAAGAGACCTGCAGCCTGCCTCTATTTTTCTGTATATTTGGATTTCTTTTTGTATCTCGAGGTACCTGGTTGTCCCTGTGGATTTAATTTGTTTTTGTGGAAGAATTGTCAAATGTTTGCCTTCCCCCCACAAGACCATACCAATCCACATATATCAACTCCAGCATCACCCCTGCCATTCTTCCAGCCACTATAGACACAAACACCCTACAATCATGGCATTGAAATGGGCCTGTATGAAGCTAGATCTGACGGATCCCCACTTTCCTCAGGCACCACAGCCACCACTGCCCTCCTTCAGGATGTTGGCACCCTCCCTTTAAAATACTGTTAAATAAAACTCTCCAGATCCCCATCAGTCCCCTCCCTCCCAGCTTCCAAACCTCCACAGGAATACCATCCTGTCCCAGGGACCCTCTCACAGACCAGCCAAACACCACCCACCTCCTCCCATCCCAAGCACCAGCAATTGAGCACCCTCCACCTCCAACCCCGACACACTTAATTTTTCCACAAACACTTCCACCCATACCCCTTCACAACCCCCTCACCTCCCTACTACACACAGACTCTCAAAGAACTTCCAAAATATCATCAACACCTCTATAGGAACCCCAGTCATTCTCCTGATCACAGGCTTCTGAAGCCCTGTGACAGACCCTCCACCTCCCCACTTCCTGAACCGCCACACCAAAAGTCCCTGTGTCCCAGAGCCACCATCAATAAAACGTCACCCAACAACAATCCCACCAAACTCATGCATACCATTGAGGCAATCCCCCATTCTCAGTCCAGCACCCTGCAAGCACTCCCCCTTCACTCTCCAAGACACCCCCACCCCGCAACACTTCAATACCTGTCAGTCCCGCTAAATAACTCCTGCTAATTCCCAACCATAACTACCCCCCTACTTCCACCCTAGTGCAGTTGCTCTCACACACACACACACACACACACACACACACACACACACACACACACACACACACACACACACTCAGCATTATGGATGGGACAAAACTGTGCTTGTTTTTACAGCCTGAGGATATAGAATGGTAAAGGTATTTTTTTTTGCCTGTGTAGTTTATGCTCCTGAAAGTTTCACACAAAAAAAGTTTTATTGCCACCCAGTTAGTGCATTATATGCTTCACCTTCCACCCAAATTTTAGGAATGGAAATGACTTGGTGTAAAAAGGAAAACTGCAAGTACGAGTCATGGCCTAATATTTCATCACAAGCATGAAAGGAAGGAATTAAATTTAGTCAGTTCTCTCACATACACTTTTTCCTTCTTTGTCTACTATCCAAGGAGGGTAGGTAGTCTTTAAAATGCCTTCATTTCAGAAGACCATGTATGCAGCTTCTAACTTCAGTTCAGATAGAATACCTAACCTGCGAAAAATATTAACAGAAAAAAAAAAGTTTCATGTCAGGCAGTCGTCTAGACGGCTTTATAGGCAACTTAATAACAGATGGTCCCTAAATTTGTCACTTGATGTGTATTTTTTTACATGTACCATTAGTGTTTCACTGTTTGTCAGTATGTGAAATATAATTGTTTCTTTATTACTGATGTGGAATTAAAATGTTAACTGATAAGAAGCAATTCAAGGTGGAGATCACGCTCCACCTCTCGAGATCGATCCACTTCTCTGGATGCCATCCGTTCTTCCCAGGAGAAGTTTTTACAAAAAGCACAAGAAAAAAAAGGAAGAGAAACAATAAACATTGTAGTGTCAGCTCATCTTTTGGTTCATCACACTCTTGATCTCCAGCCAGTAACTGCAGAAGAGAGTCTGTGGAGTGGAGTTAAGAAGGAGAAAATCAAGATCCCATTCTGGTGATCAGTGCAGAAGATATAGGTCAGGACAGGATCCTCTCCAATTAGACAGAAAAGAAGGTCATGATCCCGGTCTGCGGAACATGGGAGGAGTGGAAGATCCAAGTCTGTTGACCTTGAATAGAGCAAGCAAAGGAGAAAAAGGAGCAAGCCCGACTTCAGTAGCAGTGAAGACAGGAGCTAGCGAGGCCAGGGGAAAATGAAACTCTGATTCTTCTAGCAGGTCTAAGTAAGTTGCATTCCTTCTAGTACATCATAGAACAGTGACTAGATGGTGCCGGAGAAGTACTTGCAGTAGATGCCTGTCTAAATAAAGTAGTCAAGTTAAGTCTAAATAAGATTTAAGGGCATATCGGGGAAGTCTGTCTGGTATCAATTTTTTGAAAGGGGTTTGACAAGTTGTTGCATGATTTGGGTCCTTTTGAAAAAATACTGAGTCACCATAGTAATTGTTGGTGTGTGGGATTCTGGAAGATGTAAATATAATGATCACAGAATCTGAGGTTCTCAGTACCATTGCAGTACGTACTGAATGACTGGGTATTTGGTAGTATTTGAATGCAGGAAGATTTTGTGTATCATATTTAGATATTAGTCATATTCTAACCACTAATTTGATATGAGTGCTATAATCAGAAGTGCTCTTGCTAGCTGAGTGGAGGCAAATTAGACATTTTTTGTGAGATGTCTGCTTCAGTTTGGAGTGCAGATATGTTTGAAATTTGATGGCAAGATTTGGGACATATAAAATATTTGGAAGACAGTGGCAATTTTACTAAAGTCAGTCATAAATGTTTTGCACAGTGTGAGGCCTAGATTTCAGTAGTTCAAGTGGCAAAGGTGTTCTGCAAATATTAGATTATGAAATGTGACTTCAAGTAGCTTGAATGTGCTTACTACTAGAATAAATGAGGTATTTCCAACTGATATATTTTTCTAATTATTTTTTATTGACTGTAAGATATGACACCAAAAATATAGACAATATGCAGGAATACATTGTATCATTATGTAACGCAGTTAAATAAAAGAAGGTGAAAAAACAAATTGTTCTATTCCATGGGAGAGGTAAAGTATCACTTCAAACACCCTCCTGTCAGGCCAGCTAATACCACCACTTACATGCCACAAAGTTACAAACACTGTAGCTCAAGTCAACACTAGATTTTCACAGAATGTCTAGAATAAATACATTGCAAGGCATTAAAGCAGCAGGCATTACATCTGATTAGAGTGAGTGACTAGTCTTAGTTACTTCTTCATCTTTCAGGAAATTCATGCTATGCAAAAAATGTTATTCTGTCAACAACATTGTAAGTTTGGGAGAGCAGTATTTAAAAAGTGTCACTAATACAAATTATTTCTGTGCCTTTGTTTGGTCCCCCATTATTTGTGGCTTTGTCTGTCCAGATTTCTTGCTCTAAGAGATTGAGTGGTATGGGTCAGTTTCTTATAAAATTGTAGTTTTCTGGCAAATCACTGGCAGTGGCAGATCTTTGAGGACTGAAGTCAGAAAATAATGGCAGGCAACAGATATAACATTTGATTTTCAGACTTCATCCATCAGAAAATTCATGCTATGCAAGATCTGTCATTCTGTCAACAAGTTCAAATATTAATATAAATAAAACACTATTCTATTTTCTGTTTCATGATAATATTTTGTCTGTTCTTCAGTTTGTTTAAAATTTGGTGTCTCACAATTCCATTGGAATGGCCGGGGTTACATAATTATGTATGCAATTTTTATATTAATCAGTGTACAAATTTTTGGCCAGTTGTACCTACTTTTCATGAGCCTTTGCCCAAATTGTTCATGATTCCAGGTTGAGAGGTATGGTCCTCTATATCCTCTTCTATCATCATCGGAGCTCCTCTTGCAATCAATACAAGTACTCCTTTCTTCGTTTGCGCCAGGTACTCTGCCGAACAACCATCCCAAAAACCTTTCTTTATCACATATTCAGTTCCCCCAAGCAGGTCTCTCACAGCACAGTCACCTGCACTCAACATTTTCCAAAAATGTTCACTACTCTTTTTTTATTGTATTTATCTGTGAGACCATTAATGTTTAAAGACATTATAGAAAGAATCATATTCTTGATAAATTATTGTTACCACCTTTTATGTATAACAGCTTTTTGTTAAATGTCTAGTTTCAGCTTTTGTGTTATATGCATGCACTGCTTGGCAGGTTAATCACTTATACAGTTATTTCCTGTCATGTCCATTTGAGTCTATGTCACATCTTACAAAACTTGAAAACCCTCAAGCAAGAATACACACACACTTCAATAACCCCTAACGCCTATTAATTTAATAAAACATAAAACTATGTACATCTTCAAATATTGAAGTTTTACCCTCCTAATAGGAACAAATGTTCCAAACTGACAGCCACACACACATACATGAGCTAATCTAAAAGAAAAGTTATCCATGCTAAGATGAATGGCACAGCCTATGCTTATATTAAGTGCTGTCTGGTTTTCTCTTATCTTTATAGCTCTGTCGGCTGGGAAAAACACTTAAATGCTTTCAGAAAACATTTTCTCCAAACCATTTCTCTTTATTAGATTGTCTGCTAGAGACATGAGAACCAGACACAAAACTGTTTACTAGAAAAAGCCTTAGAATATTCAATATTCTTTATTCATTTACTTGCTTTCTCTTAAAACTTGTTACTATATTAAGCCTTAACCCAGTCATTCTCCAATGCAAGAATGAGAAAATGCACACTACTTTTTATCATGTTCTTTTAACCAGATCGTTTTAAACACTTTGATGCCTACATTTCTTAAAACTGAAGAAGGAGAAAGAGAGAAGAAGAGATAAAGAAACAAAAAGCAAAAACAAGAGCACCTATTTACATTAATATCTGCATTACACTTGAAATAACTGAAAACAATTAGTTTATATCATGCAAAGAAAATCATGCACTATTTAAACAGTTCTATTCAGAAAACTATAAGCTAAGCATACCTTAGTATCCAATGTGATGTGTCTCCTGATCCCAATGGGGCCTTATACGGGGCTGGCAGATGTCTACTATTTATTGTATGGTGTCCCTGTCCACTCTGTAACAGTCCACTATTTCAGTTTCATGTAGATCAAATTAGTTCAAATGTGGTCTGAAAACAATATGGGTTTGAGAGTGATGTCTGGCAGTGGCAGGAGCAGCAGTAGCAGCACCTTCTATCACAGCCTCCTGCAGATTCAGGTTTACAGTGGTTATGGCAACCCCTAACATCTTTTAAAATTTTCCTGTTGCTGTATTCCTGTATACACTCAAATTCAAAACTAACTCAAGGGTGATGTGTTCATGTATTCTGTTTTATATTTTTCTGAATTGCTTCACCATGTTTTTTTTCTGCCTCATTAGCATATACCATAGCTCATGATATGGTCATTGGCATATTCTCATTCTAACCCTTGTTTTGCAGCCAGCCATGACATATACTGCTGTTTTCTGAATCTCAAACTCCTTGCTCATCACTGCTCATTATTCACACAGGCTTAGCACGAAGTGTAAGTGTTCATGAATCTCAGCCAATATATTGTAAACAATTATATGTGAAAAAATTGATAACATGTAGAAAGAAAAATAACTAAATGTTTACATATTTAACATGTGGATAAAAAAGTAAGGTGAAAAAGAGTGAGCAGAGTGCAAATGAAGCAGTTTTCATAAAGTATATAATCCAAAGTAAAAAGAGTAGCTACATACAATATTTACAAAGGAATGTTGTTTACTTTCACTGTGGACTTGCAACAAGGAGTAAAATTTCAATAGTAGGAAATTAGCACAGGAGTGTGCCTGCTATATGAAACTGTAATATTAGTAAGTAGTTTAGAGTCTATGATGAAAGTTTATTTAGCCACTATCAAACCAAGTGCATTTATATTGACTACAGAGGTGTAATTTCATTTGTTTGTGGACTTATGAAAGAGTGTCAGTCTGTCTTATGCCCTCTGGTAGAGTACTTCAGATAGAGGGAGTAAGCTTAGAAAATGGATTTTCATCTAAGGCCAGTTGATGCAGGGAGGGTCTGTGTAGTAAGAGTCCATAATGATTCTGAGTATTCAGTGAAATGGAACTGTAGTTTGTGATTGAGTGGTGGACAGTATGAGTAGTGAATGAGCTTGAAGGCTAAATTTTGAGAAGGAAGAAAGCTCTCTGCTTGATGGGGAGCAAATTAGCTTTCTGAGTGATAGTACAGTGGCAGTGTGAGAGGTGCATAAAGCTTAAGATTCAATATTCTGTTTCTGAAATCAAGAAGAATTTTGGGCAGAGCTATAGCCGATATACACATTCAGTGAAACGACTATAATTGTTGGGTAAATGGGCCACTGGTGGATGAAAGTGACTAATCCTGCTGCCATTTGATTAGCTTAAATAGTCATTTATCTGGTTTTGGAAGGCTAGTGTGTCTGTTTATGTGAAGTGCATCTAAATACTTTACTTTCTTACTGTTTGTGTGAAACAAAGTTGAAATAGTTTACTGTGGCCAGTGTTTTATCACTATCAGTCTCCTGAGGTATTTATAATAAACAAAGTGGCTACAATTCCTGTTTAAAAGGGCCAGGCCACCTGTGGATGAAGGCAACTGACCCTGCTCAAGTTAAACAATTATCATTCGGGTTTTGTATGTCTAATTTGTACTTCTATGATGTGAGATGGAATGAACTATGGTCAGTGTGTGTGTGTGTGTGTGTGTGTGTGTGTGTGTGTGTGTGTGTGTGTGTGTGTGTGTGTGTGCGCGTGTCATATCCATGCACGTGTGTGTGTGTCTGTGTGTGTGTGTGTGTGTGTGTGTGTGTGTGTGTGTGTGTGTGTGTGTGTGTGTGTGTGTGTGTGCACGAAAGTTAAAATACATTACTATGGTCATTATTTTTATTGATTTATTTATTTTTGCCTCCCCAGGCCCTTGCCCAATTGTTCCTCTAGTTTCATCCATTTGTACCATTTTTCTGGTGGAATGCAACTTGGGTATTCCCAGATTAGGTGAGAGGACTATGGCTCATTTGTTCCTACCTAGGAACCCAAATCAACCCTCCATTCACTGAAAAGCATCAGATGGTAGACAGGGAACAAGATTGCAGACCTTGGGGGTTGGCATACTATCTCTCCTTAACAGTACCCACAGCAGCTCCTCCAAGCTCACAAGAACTGTCTCCAAAGGGGAAATATGCCTCCATACACCAGTTTTACCTTAGCTGCATAGTCTGAATGCACTATGGCAGTGTAGGCTTGGTCGGTTTGGAACTCTACTAGGGGAACACCTAGTATTCCCTCTAAGTGTTGGCCATGTGATGAGCCAGAGCTGCATCCCTCTTCCAAGATAGGCAAGCTGGTAGCAGCCATTTTCTCCCATCCCCTTAGCCAGCTCCTACAGGTACCAGAGCCACTTTTCAAACTCAGATCATCTGCAGTGTATTCAGAGCTTTATCCCTCTACACAACCAATCTGAATGTACCACTATTTTCTTATCATAGTCAGACATCTGGAGTTTACACAGTCAACAAAGTGGCTATAATTGCTGGGTAATTTCATTAACAGCAAGCAATCTTTCATGTTCCAGAATGTAAGGTATACATCATCAACAAGGGCAATTGTTGTAGCCTGGCTGAGTACCTCAGATTCCAAGCTCATCAGTCATCATAGTCCCTCTGTATCCTCCCTGGTTGAACCAAATGTTTTTGTTTTTTTTTCTGGTGCATGCAAACAAAGGCATTGCACTTAATGATTGGTCAAACTATTGGGGTATAGTTGGACACAATGATATTCCTTGAGTGAAAAAAATGCTTTTAGCATCATATAAGCACATCAATGGCCTTTTTAGTAGATTGACAATGTGTTAATCAAAGGAGAGATTTCTGTCAATAACTGGGCCTAGGTCAGACTCCAGACTGTATTTTTTTCTGAGTAGCAGCTAGAAAAAAGAGCTCCACTGAGTGTTTATTTGAACTCACCTAAATATGTTCTCTGAGATCATTTTAAGAGTCATATTGTTAAAAGTTTATATTATAAACAGCTACTGAATGACAACTTAAAAAGGAAGCATAATATAATATAGTTAAAATATTGTTTGTGAGCAGGATGCTGCTGTTTCTGTAATTTCTAAGCAGTCTGTATCTACAGGAGAAAAATTTGCCTCTAGCGATAGCAGATTTGACAGTGCACAAGACATGCTAGATTCTATTTTCAAGGAGTTGATGCAAATACATACCAGTCTGAGTAGTAGACAAAGAGTTAGAAGAAAAAAATAACATTCTGTGGGAAGTTAGAAGACTGAAAACCACTATTTGTAGCACATTTGTAGTGCTGCAGTTTGCAATTTGGAATGACCTGCAAGACGAAACTACTCAAATCGAACAAATCCAAACTGCTTATGCTAGGTACCTCTGTTTTTCTGTAAGCAGCTTAGATATATCACTTTTGATTTGTTCATTTTTTTCAGAAAGAAGAGATTCTAAGTCCGTTGTGGCAATCTGATAAGATTTTCAGATATGGGAATACATAAGCTTTCTCTGAACATTTATCTCTGAAAACAAGGAGAAACAGAAATATCTATTTTTATCAGCTACAAGAATTTGTAAGACGAAGGGTCTCAGGTTTAAAATTTTGCATTCAGCATACTGCAGGATAATGTTTTCAGGAGGATCAAATGCATTTATGTAGCTGCAGGAAGCCACCAAGAAAATGCAGAAACACAACAAGGTTCAGGTGCTGGAGGTTCATAGATATAATCAACATGATATTATATCGGCTCATCAGGTTTTTTGCTGTATTAGGTCCAAGATGATGATACCCATTCTCTGTGAAGTTAAGAACTTTGGGATTCATCAAATAAGTGTTCACTGGTAATTAAGATGGCCTGGTGAGCTGATTCACTCAGCACATTTTCAAATTGTTGTAGCTTCTTTGGATGTACTTATCTCCATCCATTTATGGGGGATTGTTTTTTGTGGGGCATCTCCCCAAGGCATTTAAGACTAATATTGAAATAATTCTGCATAGCATCAGTGAATGGGGTTGGTTGCCAATTTAATAGGCTACTAACAAGGGCTGCATCTGTTACAGAGGTTTAACTGCAATTATGTGAATGTATTCTATTTGAGATATTTTGCTATTGTGCTTAGATTGTGATACGACTGCCAGAATATGCAAACAAATAAAGTCAAGGTAATACTCTTAAAATGTTACAATTGATAAGCTGTATCATGCATTACTTTTGATAGCAAGTACATGTTTTGTGGATCAATAGCATTGGAAGTCCTCCCAGTATCTGACAGATTATGGGTGTTCTATGACTGCAATGTTTTGATGAACAGGTGCTTCTTTATTGTGATTATATCAATTCCTGGTCTACTTAAAATATGGGTTTGCAAATGTGCCAGGTCCAACAACATTTCCAGGTGCTGCTGACTATTTTCTTCATTTTCCTTTAAGACTGTTGGTTTCTGTTTACTCAGGGGTTCCATTCCTGGAGATAGTTTTAAGTTGGTTACTTAACTGTCCTGGGTTAGCAGATTTTTTTCTGGTTATTGAGGTTCCCCGGTTCGATTCTCGGCTGGAGCACCTTCTGTGTGGAGTCTGCATATCCTCCCCGCGGTCGAGTGAATTTAAAGACATGCTTGTAGGTGTGAGCATGTGTGCGTGTACCTTTCTTGAAGGTTGGTCACCGGGTGGGCAACTCAACACTGTAAAAATTCACTGCCAATGATTAGCGGACCGGATGTTCCACTGTGGTGACCCCTAACCGGGAAAGCCTAAAGGCAGTTTATTTCTAAATGATTCTTCAGGGCTTTAAACATTCATTGTTATGGGAATTATATTATCATGGTACTGGTTCATAAGTAAATACTGGACTATCACAAGCCTAATCAATAACCAGACAACAGAATCAAACTCTGTACCTTGTATCTGTGAGTTAAAGACCTTAATCATTATGCCATTTCCCCTCCTCTGCTGCCTGTCTCTTCCAGTGGCTGAGCCACTACTCAAACTTGAACCATCTGAGTTGCATTCATAACATTATCCCTCTATGCTACTGAGCCAGGTCGGAAGAGAATTATGCCTGTTAGTAGGCTATTACTACTTAACTCATCATGTTTTGTTCTGCTAGAGTTTGGGCTACCTTGCAATATTTACAGTTTTTTTTTTGTTCTGAGCAATGCAGGATGAAATAGGTGAGTGGTGCTTTCAGAAAGCCTATATTACAGGTCTCTCTGAAATGTGCAAATTGTCACAGGGGCATGCTCAGGGGTTGAGGAGCTTTGCTCTATTAGTTTTTTTATTATGGTGCAGCAGTACTGATAGTTACTGTTTTAGTTTGGAATGTAAATAGCTTTCCTTACCCTGTAAAGCTAGCAAAAATCAAGGCTTAGGTTAAAAACTACAGTTCTAGCAAGCTCTGTTAACAAAAAGGGATAATTCAGTGACAATGACCTAGATGACTAGTGTTTGATTAGCAGAACAGGCACTTTCTGGAGCTGACATGGGGAGGATGTGGGTGCCTACCCTTGTAGAGAGTAGGCAGAATGTAACTGTCCTATACCATAATCCCTTGTAGGAGTGGTGGCAACATGGGGGGAGGGGTCCTGGCTTGTGCCTTCAGCTAACCAAACTATGAAAGCATAGCTGAAGTGTGTACATGTATGAGGGGGTAAAGTGGTCTACCTGCAGTGATATGGATAGCATATTTCCTGACCAAAAGGAAGGGATGCAATTTAAAATGAGAAATACCCTCTTTGCTGGCATGTCAGTGAGGGCAAAAGCAACTCCTACAGCTGTCTGGATGATGGGCCCTCTGGTGTTTGATAAGGCTTGACGCTCAAGAGACACAGGATAAAAAGGCATGCAAAGATACAATTCTGCCACTGAGACTTTACAAGAATCATGTTTAGATGTAGATGATGTTGAACATTCAAAGTTAATTGTTTGTCTTAAGAGCTATTTTGCCTTTTAAGGATGTTCAAGAGTTTCTGGGGTTGTGATAATGTTTTAAAGGATGTGTCAAACTAAATTTGTTGACAAGACAATGAATAAATGTATCAAACAGAAATTGTTGGTGATATAATAGATGAAGCTGGATGGTATATGGGGAGTAAAAACTTTTGGGGCACGTGTTTATTTTCTACTTAGAATGCTATTGGAAATGAGAAAACTAAAGTGTGAAATTATCTTTTTTTCATTCTTTCTTTCTTGATTTTATGAAGGTCTTCCTATTTTGACTGTTGAATGCAATTTGATATCAGATAGAAAAGACATCCATGGGTGACTCAGAGCAAGGCATATTTCAGCAGCAGATATGCAGAATTATGGGTTTGCTAGATGTTTATGTGGTAATGGGTCAAATGGTGCCATGAAGGTTTTATAACTTTGTCAAGACTTGATTAGGGTTTGGACTTCCAAGATGGCTGCACATTGAGTAAAATCTTAATTCTGCCTTTCCCAGTGTGAAAAAAGAAACTTAGCAGAAAAAGCCAGTGGGCATAAATTGCTGGGTAAATTTCAGTAACTGCATAGTAAGTCCACTGCCAAAAAGCAGTGCAAGTTCCAGACATGACTTCCAGTAACCTAGAGGAAAGTATAAGGCAACTGCACACAGACCTGATTAAAAGAAATGAAACACTGATGGAGTATATCAACTCAAACAATATAATGCTGAAAAAAAATGGAAGAAACCTTAAACAGATATTCAGATAAGGTGATAAAGCCGCAAAACTCAGAGGTCAAAATGAAAAAAGGATGGGTGAATATGATACTGCACAAGAAGAGATGTTTCAAAAAAATAATAGAATTAGAGGACAGAGTACGTACGGAAAACCTGAGATTTTCTGCTCGTGTGTAGGCTCCAAACCTGGCTATGAGAAAGCAACCTAGAATTTTAATAGTAAAGGTGCAATGTTACCAGCAGGAGTGATTCTGACAAAACTGTGGCAATAGCACAAAGTACTAAAAGTGGGAGACAGCAGAGTGTTTGTGGGGAACGACTACTCATTATACACCAGGCAAAGGAGGAGTACATTTATTCCATTACTCAGTGAATGTCAAGAAGCAGGCATGTGAGTCAAACTGCTATACTTAGCTATCTTCAAAATATTCTTCCCTGGAGGGACAAAATAATTTTTGATGAAGAACATGCCAATGAAAAAATACAAAGTTTGTCTAATAAAAAGTGAGCTGTGAAAAAGAAGGAGATTCTGCTTCTTGTTCTTCTGGTAATAAAGACCACAGAGAGACAGTGCCAGTGAGACCTTTTCCAATTTTTCAAAAGAAAATGCTTGAAAGAAGGGGAAAAAAGCACAAGAGTTGGCTAGAAGAATCAAACGTATGTTGGAAATGAAGAAGAGACAGATTTGGGAGGTGGAGATGTACAGGAATAAAACCAGTAACTTGTAAATGAACAAATGTGGGATTACAAAGCAATAATTATATTTGTGAAACACGACAAAACAAGACAATCTGGAAATGCTGGACTTTGTTAAACTTGTAGGGGACTCTAAATCATATACCTCACTTCATATTATTAATGTTCAGATAGTAAAACCAGTAACTTTGAAACTGACAAATGTGGGATTACAATGCAATAATTATATTTGTGAAATATGACAGAAGACAAAATCTGGAAATATTGGACTTTTTTGGACTTTGTTGAACTTGTGGGAGACTCTAAAGCACATGCCCTACTTCATGTCTTTAATGTTCAGAAAAAAATACTCAGCAGAGTGGTACTATTTTAATAGTGCATAACTTTCTTTGCATTCTATAAAGTTTTCTCATGTATTTTTAAGTATAATGGGGATAGTAATATAAATAGGTGCTCCAGGGTTTTTTTTCATTTTTTTCTTTCTCCCTTTTTCTCTCTTTCTTTTAGTTTAGTTTTAAGAAATGTAGGCACTGTAATGTAAAAAAATGTCTGGTTAAAAGAGCATGACATATTTAGCCAACCTTTTCTTCATTTTGACCTCAGATTTTTTGCAGTTTTATCACCACATCTGTTTAAAGCTTCTTCCAGTTTTTCCAGCCTTTTGTTGTTTAAGTTGATATACTCCATCAGTGTTTTGGTATTTTAACAAGGTCTGTGTGCAGTTGTCTTATACTTTCCTCTAGGTTACTGGAAGTTCTGTCTGGAGGTTGCACTGCTTTTTGCTGAACAGCTGCAGTACATTTTCCCATCAGTGTTTTTCCCTCACCTTTTATAGCTGATTTTCTTTAAGGTGTTCTGTATTTCATTTTTCTTGGCTTCCAGGAAATGCACTTACTAGACAATTACTGAAATTTAACCAGAAACACCAAATTCCATTGGCCTTCTCTGCTGAGTTTCTGTTTTCACACTGGGAGAGCTAGAATTAAGCTATTATTCAGTGTGCAGCCATCCTGGAAGTCAGACAGCAGACCTTCTTGATCTTCATATTTATAAATGATTGTGGTGACAATAGATTGTTTTTCCACAGCATCACAACTCACCTTCTTTTACTTTTGAATGTAGATTTTACCAAGGTTTTATATTTATTGGGATTCCAAATATCTTTATCTGCATGTTTAATATGTATTTCTTGGAGAAATCTATATAATGAATACAAATAGTTAATTGAAATGATGTGTTTATCAGGATAAATGACATATTAAGTGTATCATAAATTAATATATGCAATCACTATTAAAGATATTAATATTTGTTTATTGTAAAAGAAAAAAGTGTGTTCTTTTCTCTTCTTTCTCGTCATTCCTTTTTTCTATTTAATTTTCCTGTTCTTCTCCTGTTTCCCACTCCCTTTTCTCCCTCTTTCATTTCTATCTTTTTCTTCTCCATCTACATTTTTTATTACCAAGCTAAAAAAGTCACAGAATTGGAGGTGTGGTTTGATTACATGTCCAACATCAGGAGTTGTACTGGATATCTTAGTTATGTGTGTGATCTCTAGCATACCATTTTCACTCCTCTCATTTTCGTTCCTTCTTTTCTTCTTCACCTTTTTCTTCTTCCTTGTACATACAAACATAGGATAATCAGAGATTCATTAAATATAACAGAATATTTAGAATATAATTAGAACATTTCAAATACAGAGGATCAGATAAAGTTCTTATTACTTTCAGTATTATGTTTGTTAATGAAATAAAGTTAAGTATTGCTCTTTTCTTTCCATGCCGGAGATGGCATTTCCCCACGACTCCAAAACAGACTAAAACACTTGAGATGCATCCCATCTATTAATATGTTTATAGCCTGGAACAGGTCTACTTAATAACAGAAAGCCTATATAGTATGTTAAAGTAGGTTTACAACAGGGAATCTGTTAAAGAGTTGTTTGAGACCTGAAGTATACAGAAGTCATATCATCAAAATACAAGTATGCCAAATATGTTGAAATGTCAACCTACTTGCAAACATATAAAGTAGTCACCGCTTACAAGAGATACAGAGGCTATCCTTTCCTTACAAATCTACGCATAAAAGAAGAAACATACATGCCATTCTTGATGTCTACCTTTTTAGGGTGATTCTTTTAATCATTTTCAACATGTTGTTTTGGGAGATGCATTACATTTGCTTCTCAAATCTCCGAGAGCCCCCACCAACCAGTAACAGAACTACATGGAATCTCGAGTCATAAAATGTTTGATTCAACTAGTTTAACATGGGAAAACAAACCTTCTGCACGGTAGCAATTGCAAGGCTCAAGAAACAACCACGATCAGGAACCAAAAAATGAGAGCCAGCAAACAGTGACTGGATAAAATATATGTATTAACTGGACAGAATCATAGCATATTGTAACAATTACAAACCAGTTTCGGCTGGCAAAGCACAGCCTTCTTCAGTGTATAAGAGAATCATGAAATACAATAGCTGTATATATACAATAGACAAGCATCCTATTGGCTGAGTCCTAAAGGTGTTCATTAAGTCCTGGGGGGAACAACCCACCCAGCCTGATAATCCATTTCTTTTCTTTTCTATTTAGTATGGAATGCCATTCAGCTTTGTTTGCCCTGTTCCCTAGAATCATATCAATAACAATAAAGTTAAACTTACATGTTGGATGAACTAATGTATGTTTATAGAGAGCATTGTGCATCCTCTTTTGTCTAATGTTACTGATGTGTTCAGAGATGCGTATTCTAAGAGGTCTGGACGTTTGTCCAACATAAAATGAACCACAATTGCAAGATGCCAAATAAATGATCCAATCACTAGAACAATTTGAGAAAAACCTCAAATCAAAAACTTGTGGACAGTTACGACTAGAAAATTGTTTGGACTCATTGATATATTTGCAATTATTGCAATGTCCACATGGAAAACAACCATGTAGCGGTTCACCGGACAGTGTTGTTTGTACCAAATCATGTGTATTATTATCCCTGTGTATATAATGGTTGAAAAAAGAATTGAGATTCTTCCCTTTCCTATAAGAAAAAAGACAATTATCAGGGATAATGCTGTTGATATCCATATCACATTGTAAGATGTTCCAATGCCTACGTACACTTTGGATAAGACGGTTGGAATTGCGAGGAAATGTAGTCGTAAATCTTAGAGGTTGGGATGGTTGGTTGGCATGTGTCTTATATGTAAGTAAGTCCATTCTCTTCATAGAACAAACCTTGTTACTAGCCATAGTTACATCACCACTTCTGTACCCACGAAATTTGAAATCTGGTGGTTATGTCAGATTTGTGTTTCAAGTAAGTAGTCTCATCTGAACAGATACGTTTAGCACGTATAAATTGTGACTTAGGAATATTACATGCTATGTGAGGTGGATGGTAGCTAGAGGCATGCAAGATGGCATTGTATTCTGGAAACTTTCTATATATCTCAGTAGATAAAGTATGATCCAGGGCCCTCTGGATTAATACATCCAAGAATGTAATGGTCTCCCTATCAAAACTAATAGTGAAACGCAGACCCCAAGCATTGTTGCTTAAGTAAGTAACAAATTCCATTAAAGAGCTTTCATCACCCCTCCATACCAACCAAACATCATCAAGATAACGTCTCCATATATCAATCTCTGACAAAAAAGTGTTTCTTTCCTTATCATATATAATATGATCCTCAGCAAAAGCCATAAAGAGATCAGCATATATAGGGGCAAAGGAAGCCCCCATAGCTGTCCCTTTGGTTTGCCAAAAACATTGTTCCTTGTAATAAAAAATGTTACTCGTGAGAACATATTGTGCTAAACCAACCAAGAAGGTGTTGAAGTCAGGACTATATAAGTTTGAGACTTCGAGCCAATAAGCTAGTGCATTGAGTCCATCTTGGTGTGGAATGTTAGTATACAGAGCACTTACGTCCAAGGTACATAATAACCAACCTGGCTCAAGCTGTGTGTCAGAAACAATCTGTAAGAAGTTTGTTGTATCCTGTAGACGTGATCGAATGTTGGATAACAAAGGCTTAAGATGTTTGGTCAGAAATAATGAAAGGGGTTCTGTAATATATCCTCTACCAGATACAATTGGTCTACCTGTTGGGTGAGAAAGATCTTTGTGAATTTTTGGCAGAAAGTAAATGTATTGATTAGTGGGATCATGAACCAAAAGTTGATTCATAATATCATTGGTTATGATAGCCTCATCCCTTGCTTGTTGTAAATACCTCTCAATTTGTTTGCTAAACATATTGGTTGGGTCAATGTCCATATGAGAGTAATATCTTTGATCATTAAGTTGTCGCATAGCTTCATTATCATAATCAACCCAATTAAGGACAACCACAGCACCACCTTTGTCAGCTGTAATGATAACAATTTCCCTATTGTTTTGAAGTTCAAGAATGGCTTGTTTTTCATCAAAAGATAAATTATTATGTTTTAATGGAATATCTGAGCCTAAGAAGTGCAAGTCCTTAAGTACACTATTCTGAAATTGTAATACCATTTGATACATTGGTGGAGAAAAATTAGATCTATGATATATAAATCTATCATGATCATAAGATTGATCTTGGTCGTTTCCTCTTATTAGTGGATTTAAATGGAATAGGGGAAAACCTAACATGTTTGGAACTAGATGAAAATGGGTTACCCCTTTTATAATCTTCCTGGTCCCTAGTGAACTTTTTGGTTTTTCTGGATTTAAGTTCAGTGTCAAGTTTACGTAAATCTGAAGCCACATTGTTTAATAATTTTTTGAAAAATGGTTCCTCCTGATAAACCTCTAGTTTGTTGACCAGGATGTTGATTTCTTCTAATTCTTTATCAATGGCCCTGTTGTGGAAATTGGATAGCTCAACAACAAATGCCATAGTTGCTTCTTGTTGTATTTTGTTCCATTGTAGATTAAGTTCATCATCCGCATTGGTAACATGGGGAATAGTGCGTATACGCAATCCCCTTGGGGTTATTCCTGCAGTCTGGTAAGCTTTGAATAATTTGCTATGCCAGATGTTAGATCTGAGTGATCTAAGATGCTTATTTAAATTGTCAAAAGTGATCCACAAATGGATTCCGAACCAACCAGATCAGACCCCCCAGTGTTCCCTTGAGAAGATCCGAGTCCAAAGACCCCAAGGTCCTCTCTGTCAGCAGCCAGCCCCCAAATGAAGCTGGAGAAATCCATATTATAACAAGGCAATAGTCAATAATCTGAAAAGAACAAAAAATACTAATTAACTGACAATAATGGCCAAATGCAACCACGTCAGTTAACTGATTAAATAATAAATTGGAATGTTATGTGGACCATAACAGTATACAATGTCAAATGACAAACCTGCGTCCAAATAACCAATTATATGGATATGGAACACTGAGAAAAAGTCCTGATTAGTTAATGCAAAAAAGATATATGATGTCCAAATTATTTAAACTATTTCAACAAAGGTCCAACAAACCAGGGGATGGAGCACCTCCAATAATGTTTATAGTTGACACTGAACAAACCAGAAAGAAATTACTTAATATCGGCCAAATCTTACGAAATGATACCCTGTAAAGCTTGGTTGTAAACCATAGAAATCAAGGGACCAAGAGAAGACCCACAGAAGCAGAGCTGAACAATATACAATGAGAATTATAACAATTGAAAGGTAGTATAACAGTCTGCTGTAATGTCCAAACAACAAAGGCCTATTGGGTAAAAGCAGTAACCTGGTATGAATAAAGAGAAGATATATATAAATATCCAAACTTAGTATGCCAGCCCCAGGGAAATATCACTGTAACCTATGCCCACATAAGCAGATGGAAAGAACGGTATATGATCAATATTGACTAATCATACCTTCAAATGAAGTGTATATAAAAAATGTGACATACCATAGTGAGTGAAATATAAAGTGACATATAAATGTGAGCCATATAGCAAGAATACCAATGCATGTAAATAAAAATATGTGTACCTATAAGTGGTACTTGCTTGGGCGAAAATGACATTGAACATATAGATATAGCATTAGTACAATAATTGTTGATGCTACAAAGTTATTGAGATAACCAAGTTTAGTAGGTCAAAAAGAACCATATCTGATAGCCAAGGTTGTTAATAGCAATAATGGAACACTATATATATTATTGGAAACACAGGTTATCCAATAACCAGAATCACAAAATATGTCCAAAAAACATATATCAAATATTCAATATAATCCTAATAATGCAAAAATCATTTCCAATAACAAGCTTTGCATAGGAATCATATCAATATTCATAGACATATAAGCAAAAATTGTCACCTGAAATCATAATACCGTGTATACATTGATAAACCCTCACCATGACAGTCTGGTAAAAGAAGAAAACATACCAAACAGTAGTCCCAGGTTGAAAAATAGACTTAATAACAAATATATAAGTCCATATATCTCCAAGTAATATGAAAATAGTGCTTATATTGTAGACACATATGACATTGAACATAGAAATCAAAAAATATAACCCTAACCCAGTCCAAATGTTGAAAATCCAAAACGCAATAAATCCACGCCTAGGAAGTAAACGGACCAGGCTGTATGGACAT